>NC_056729.1:1223644103-1223791870 GCF_019279795.1 Protopterus annectens | reverse complement strand
AAAAGCCACACATACATCCTGTGTGTTCTTGACGTGAGATTGAACCTTTGACAAAAATTTCTTTAAATGATGGTCCAAGAAAATATTAACTCTCTCAACAAAAGACCCAATCCCCGAAATAATGGGTCTACCTGGAGGATTGGTAACATTTTTATGAATCTTAGGGATTATGTACATATAGGGGTGTTGGGGTTCCTTCATGGTTAAACTTTTTACATCCTTACTAGTGAAAAATCCCAATCTTTCACCTCTCTCTAGTAATTCATGAAGTTCACCAGAATAAGACTCAAGGGGGTTACTTTCTAACTTTTGATAAGTATCATCCACCAGTAAATTATTAATTATGTTCTCATATTTATCTTTGTTCATAATCACCCAATTACCCCCTTTATCCGCCGGTTTGACAGTTACTTTATCCAATTCCATCCTAAATGTTTTTAGGGCCAGCCATTCATTTTTAGTTAAATTAAACATCTTTTTTCGTATACAAAAAGTTTTATGTTCCGATTCCAGCTTGGCCATAACAACATGTTCAAAGGCATTTATTGCCGAAGATTTCTTAGGAGGCATAAAAGTACTGTCACCTGGAAAATGGGGAACTTTTAAGTGACCATAACCACCTCCAAAAATCCCCTCCAAGTCAGATTCCATAAGAGACTCATGAAAGTTTTCATTCTCATTTTCATCCCCAATTGCATACAATTCTTACAAATCTCCTTATGAGGACTCTGATGCAGAAGACTCCATTCCTTCTGCCTCTCCGCCTGAGGAATTTTCTTTTGGGGAAACCTTGCATGCTATGAGGGAACAATTTCAATGGCAGGGCCAGGATTTTTCAGACTCTAGGAAAAGGCTTAGAACCTTTTTGCATTAGCCACAGCATAGGCCTTTAGCCATTCCTCCAGTACTTACTGTTGTGGATGATGCTTTTAATGATGCTTGTACTGCTCCTGATTCTCTTCCTCCGGCCCCTGCTAAGCCCGATAGGTACTACAGGGTTCCGGACACACATTATCATTTGTATAAGGCCCCTTTTGCAGATCCCGAAACTATATCCCAGGGACCCAAGGCTGTAGCAGCTTCTTCTACCAAAAACCTCCTCCCCTCTGAAAGGGATTCTAGGGCCTTAGAGAGATGGGGTAAAAAAGTTTACACTTCTGCTACTCTTTCAGCTAGGGCCTTGAACTGTCAATTCCACGTGATTCAGTATCAGGAATTTATGTTAGACCAATTAACTAAAAAACTGTCCTCGGATGAACCATTAGACAAAAAATCTGTACAGGAAATGGTACATAACATTCAGCAGGTCAGTAATCATTCCTTAAAATGCGGCTATGATGCACTGGAGGCTTCCTTTAGATCAGCCATGACTGGCACAGTGATCAGAAGACATGCATGGTTAAAAGAGCAGTCCTTACCAGACCATGTTAAATCAAAGCTCCTAGATGCTCCCATGGATAAGCTCAATTTGTTTGGCTCCCTCAGCAGGTGCTGAAGAAGGTGGAAGAGAAAGCAAAATCTGTCCAGACAGTCAAGGATTTCTTGCAGGTCCAGCCTCCAAGGTTTAGCAGGAACTGGCCTTCCAAGAATTGGTCCTTTCCAGACACCGCCAGAGCTCCGAGAGGCAGGAATAGGCGCTCGAGGCAGGCGTCAATCCAGAGGTGCCTACAGGGGACATCAGTGGCAGGCTAACAACCAACGAGGTACAGCCACAGATCCAGCCACCACCACTTCCACAGGACAATCACAGTGACTTGGCTCTAGCACCGCCCACCAGGGAACAACTAGAGGCACCCTTAGGCGGGAAGCTAGCCTTATTTTCAGTAAACTGGCATTACATCACAGGAGACAAATGGATTTTACAGACAATAGACCAAGGTTACAGGTTTCACTTCCATACTCTACCAAGGAAGAGAGGAATGCCAAACCTACCTCCAAATCAGAAGACAGAAGCTCTAGAACAAATAACTCACTTGCTAAGGATGAGAGCTGTAGAAAGGGTACCATCTATGGAACAAGGGCAAGGATTTTACTCCAGACTCTTCCTGGTACCAAGAAAAGAAAACCAATGGAGACCTATTCTCGACCTGTCCGCTTTAAACACATACCTCATTGTTCCAAAATTCAAAATGCTGACCCTACAGCAGCTTCTTCCCATGCTGGGCAAGGAGTCTTGGCTGGTAACTCTAGATCTCAAGGAGGCATACCTGCACGTCCCCATACGACCAAATTGCAGAAGATACCTCAGATTTCCTGCAGGATCAGAGCATTATCAATTCTCAGCATTGCCCTTTGGCTTATCTACTGCGCCCAGAGTATTCACGAAATGCCTGGCATCAGTAATTGCTCATTGCAGCCTTCACCGAATTCAAATTTACCCTTACCTGGACGACTGCCTGTTACAAGCGGACAACAAAATCAAATTAACAAAAGATTTGGAAAGGGACATTCATCTACTACAAGCCCTGGGATACACAGTCAATATAAAAAAGTCAAGGCTGATACCATCCCAAAGGATAACCTTCTTGGGTGCAGATTTGGACACAACAAAACAAATGGCATTCCTGACAGTAGAAAAACAGGAACAACTCCCTTTCTACTTCATGGCATTAACAAAGCAGAACCAACTAACAGCAAGAAAAGTCCTGCAAGCTCTCGGTTACATGGCATCCTGCATAATATTAATTCCACATGCCAGACTACATATGAGAAAGTTACAGTGGTACCTAAGGAATTTATGGTCTCAGCACAAGCACAGCCTAGAAACCCAAATTCCAATAATTCCATGCCTGAAACAAGAATTCCAATGGTGGGCCCAGGCCTGTCAATCAAACAAGGGACTGCCCTTCCACAGCACTCAACCAAGCCAGACCATCACAACAGACGCCTCAGACCTCGGTTGGGGGGCACACATGCTGGACAAGTGCATACAAGGCTTATGGACTCAAGACCAGCTGCACCTACACATAAATCAAAAGGAAATGCTGGCAGTAAAACTGGCAATTCAGGCATTCAGACCATTTCTTCAACAGGGTCAACTGCTGATAAGGACGGACAACACCACAGATGTGTGGTACATCAACAAACAGGGAGGCACACATTCATACCCTCTATGCCGGATGGCAATGGACCTCTGGAATGTGGCACTGAGCTTCAACATTCAGCTACAAGCAATTTTTGTGCCAGGAAAAGAAAATATACTAGCAGACATCCTAAGCAGAACTACCACGGATGCCCACGAATGGATGCTGCATCCGGACATCTTCAAAACCATTACAGGGAAATGGGGACTGCCAGAAATAGACTTATTTGCATCCCCACACAATCACCAACTGAAAAAATTCTGCACAAGGACATACCACCCACTTGCTTGGAAAGTGGACTCCCTATCTTTCAGTTGGACAAACCTGACAGCATCTGCATTCCCACCTCTTCCTTTGATGCACAAGGTGCTACTGAAGATCAAAGAAGACCGTCCAAGGATCATCCTGATAGCTCCAGACTGGCCAAGGCAACATTGGTACCCATTACTGAGGAGTATGTCTCGGGAACAAATATGGCCTCTGCCCCTAGTTCCCTTGCTGTTAACGCAGAACAACTTCAAAACCCTGCATCCAAACCTGAAAACACTGCAGCTGACTGCCTGGAACATTGCATAAGACCAAATAACCCAGATTTATCTCAAAGGGTTAAAGACATTATCTTGGAGGCTCGCAGACCCTCAAGAAGAAAAAATTATTCAGCAAAATGGAAAAGATATCTCATTTGGAGTACTGCAAAAGGAGAGAATGTGTCACTGGTAAACATAGCTAACATCCTGGAATACTTGGCAGAGCTCTTCCACAACGGCCTGTCCTGTTCTTCCATTAAGATTCATGCATCAGCTATTTCAGCAGAATACAACTTGGATCCTCCAGTATTCTCGCATCCTCTGCTCAGGCAGTTTCTGAGAGGGATTAAAAATGTAAAGCCACCCAGGAAGCCGCCATTGCCAGCATGGGACTTGAACTTTGTGCTAGAAAAGTTGACACTCCTCCTTTCGAGCCAGCAGCAACAGCAGAATTACAGTACTTATCATGGAAAACTGCTTTCCTGCTTGCAATCACTTCAGCAAGAAGGGTATCTGAGCTACAGGCATTAATGGCAGTACAGCCCTTCCTGATCTTCCATCAAGATAGAGTGTCCATGAGAACTAATCCTACTTTTATGCCAAAGGTGGTCTCCAGGGTATCTTTAAATCAAGCTATCCACCTACCTACATTCTTCCCCAACCCACAAAACAGGGGAGAAAGACTGCTGCATACCTTGGATGTACATAGACAATTACGTTACTACCTGGACAGGACCAAGAGCAATAGAAAAACTGACCAGCTACTGGCAGCATATGCAACAGGAATGGAAGGAAAAGCAATTTCAAAACAGACAATCTCTAAGTGGATAGGAAATTGCATTAGATTTTCTTACTCCTACCATGGAAAGAAAACTCCAGAAAACATCAGGCCTCACTCTACAAGGGCTACAGCCACTACCACAGCTTTTTACGGTGGCTACCAAAGACATTTTAGAGGCTGCTACTTGGAGCTCCGTGCATACATTTGCCAAGCATTATAATTTACCTTTATACTCCAGATCCCGAGCAGGTTTTGCCACTGCTGTTTTGCAAGGGATCTTAACTACACCATAATCTATTTCTCCTCCTCCCCAGTTTGGCTATGGTATTCTACCCATTTGTAAGGACTGCAGATGCATCCTTGAAGGACATAGTACAGTTTTGTACCTACCATAAATGTAGATGTCTGATAGGCATGCATCTGCAGTCAGGATTACCCACCCTCCTTCCCTCTGTGGTACTCCTAGGGTATTTGCCCATCTTGTAGCTAGCTGGGGAATCTATTATGGTGTATTTGTTTGCACATATGTACATACATGCTTATTTTTTGTTTGCTCTCTACTATTTGGAACCATTTGCATTTATCCAAATTTAGCCTTCCTAGAGGGCACCTGGCATCTGGGGCAAGAAACACTGAGGAAAATGGCGTCGGCTGATGCCTTTATACCCGAAGAACTGCCGCTATGACGTCGGGTGAAGTGCGACACCAGCCGAGGCCAGACCCAGACTTTGGAATCCGGCCGACCGAAGGGCTGCCTGACGACAGGACAGCCCATTTGTAAGGACTGCAGATGCATGCCTATCGGACATCTACATTTATGGTAGGTACAAAACTGTACTTTTCTTCTTCTTCCACAGCATAGACCCCCTGGCAATCCCTCCAGTTTTAGACATTTTGGATGATTTTTCTCTGAATCCAGTTTAAACCCAGATTCTTTACCTCCAGCACCAGCTAAACCAGACAGATACAACCGAGTTCCTGATGCTCATAAGTTTCTATACAAAAGCCCTAATGCAGACCGAGACCATTTCCCAGGGTCCCAAAGGGGTTAAGGCCTTTACTGCTAAGAATCCACTTCCTTCTGAAAGAGATTCCAGAGCATTAGAAAGATGGGGAAAGAAAGTGTATAAGTCTGCCACTTTGGCCATGAGGGCATTAAACTGCCAATTCCACATGCTAAAATACCAACAGTATTTGATTACACAGTTAAAGCCGAAGCTGATCCCCCAGACAGATCAACTAGATTTGAAAGAGATGCAGGATTTGCTGCATGCAGCAGAACAGGTGGGAAAACATGCCTTACAGTGTGGTTCTGATTCATTGGAAGCCTCATGTAGAGCAGCTGTCACAGGGTCTGTCATACATAGGCATGCTTGGCTTAAAGAACAAGCCTTAACAGAACATGTCAAAGCAAAGTTATTGGATGCCCCATTGCAGAAAGATGTGTTATTTTGTGTCAAAGCAGAGGAAGTTTTGAAGAAAATGGAAGAAAAGACAAAATCTATGCAAACAGTTAAAGATTTTTTTTACAGGTACAGCCTCCTCGTTTCAGCAGAAACTGGCCATCAAAAAACTGGTCCTTTCCTGCATCAGACCGACCCCAAAGAGGTAGGTGCAGGCGTCCAAGGGGCAGAGGCCAGACACAAGGTTCTTTCAGGCCTGGACAATGGCATACAGCAACTCAGAGGTGGAGACGAAAGATCTCAACCCTTCAGGAAACAAACACAATGACTTCCCTCTTCGCCTGCCAAGCAGAATTGCCCTGGCAGCACCTTTGGGAGGGAAACTGGCTCTATTTCCACAAAATTGGCACATCATAACAAAGGACAAATGGATTCTGGACATTATTACCCGAGGCTACAGATTTTACTTCCACACCTTACCTCGTATGAGAGGCATGCCAAATTTGCCTCCAAACCAATGGACAGAGGCTCAAACGCAAATTTCAGCTCTCATGGATATGAAAGCAATTCAAAAGGTACCTACAAAAGAGCAAGGTCAAGGTTTTTACTCGAGTGTTTCTAGTCCCAAGAAAGGACAAAGCCTGGAGGCCCATCTTAGACCTCTCAATTCTGTCCACATACCTGGAGGTACCCAAATTCAAAATGCTCACACTACAGCAGCTCATTCCCATGCTGGGCAAGGAGTCTTGGCTGGTAATGTTGGACCTCAAAGAGGCATACCTGCATGTCCCTATCAGACAAGATTGCAGAAGATACCTCAGATTTTTGGCAGGTACAACGCATGATCAATTCTCTGCATTGCCCTTTGGCTTATCTACTGCACCCAGAGTATTTACGAAATGCCTAGCATCAGTAATTGCATATTGCAGACAACGAGGAATACAAATTTATCCATATCTGGACGACTGCCTGATCCAAGCGGACAGCAAGGACTTTCTATTACAGCATCTGGCTTTTGTAACACAGCTGCTCAGTTGCCTAGGGTTCACAGTAAACAAAAAGAAGTTGAAACTAATACCCTCGCAACAGATAATATTCCTGGGTGCCAGCTTAAATACAACGGCCCAGATGGCTTACCTCACGCCAGACAAACAAAAACAATTGACTCAGTACTTCAAAAAGATAGCAACTTTTACCCAGCTCACTGCAAGGAAAATTCTGCAGGCGTTGGGGTTCATGGCATCATGCATTCAACTAATCCCATATGCAAAGCTGCATATGAGAAAATTACAATGGTACCTGAAAAGTGTATGGTCTCAACACAGGCACAGCCTTGAACCAAATATACCTATCATTCCCTGCCTTCAAAAAGAGTTCCTATGGTGGGCTCAAGCATGTCAAACAAACAAGGGTCTACCTTTCGTCTTACCTCCAGCAAACCAAACCATGACAACAGATTCTTCAGACTACACCTGGGGAGCACACATGGCAGGACAGTGCATACAGGGCAAATGGTCTGCAAAACAAATGCATCTTCACATCAACCAAAAGGAGATGCTAGCTGTGCAAAATGCACTGACAGCCTTCAAGGACCTCTTGCATCCAGGACAACTTCTAATAAGGACAGACAACACCACAGTTATGGTACATAAACAAACAGGGAGGATCACACTCCTACCCTTTATGCAGACAGGCTATGACCTTATGGAACACAGCTTTGACCTACCAAGTACAACTACAAGCACAATTCCTGCCAGGAATGGAAAACATATTGGCAGACGAATTAAGCAGAAATGTGGTAGACCCTCACGAGTGGAGACTACACCCACAAGTATTCTCAATGATAACTCAAAGATGGGGATGTCCAGACATAGATCTATTTGCCTCCCCCAATAATTGCCAATTACAAAAATTCTGCACAAGGACTTATCACTCCCTAGCCTGGAAAGTGGACGCCCTATCATTCAGTTGGACAACACTGACAGTCTATGCCTTCCCTCCACTACCTCTATTGACCAAGGTGGTATTGAAGGTCAGGTCATAGAGACCACAAATGATCCTCATTGCTCCGGACTGGCCACGCCAGCACTGGTACCCATTACTAAGGAACTTGACTCGCAGCCCTCCATGGATCTTGCCTCAGTTCCCACTACTGTTGACTCAGAAAAACTATTAAACCCGTTGCAGCCAGCTCAGAACTTTAAATTTAGCTGCATGGAGAATTCCTTAAATTATCAATCAACACTTCTCTCAAAGGACGTCCTGAATGTAATTATGGAGGCCAGGAGGTCCAGCACCAGGAAGACTTAATCAGACAAATGGAAAAGATTTTGTGCATGGCACCAGGATAAAGGTCAAAATCTTTGGACACCAAACATTCCTCACATACTGCAATACCTAACTGAGATGCTACACAAAGGCCTTTCCTTCTCCTCCATTAAAATCCATGTTTCAGCCATTTCAGCTCCGTATAATACGGATTCCTCAATTTTCTCACACCCTTTACTTAGGCAGTTTCTCAGAGGGGCTAAGAATATAAGACCCCCCAAAAAACCACCAACACCAAACTTGGGACCTGAACTTCGTTTTAGAAAAGTTAACACTGCCTCCTTTCGAACCAGCTTTCTCAGCAGAACTACAATACTTGTCTTAGAAAACAGCCTTGTTACTGGCTATTACCTCAGCACGCAGGGTCTCAGAACTACAGGCACTTATGGCAGTGGAACCTTTCATCATTTTCCATCAGGACAGAGTCTCTTTACGAACTAACCCTACCTTCATGCCCAAGGTAGTATCCAGTGTGGCTTTGAATCAGTCCATTCATTTACCCACCTTTTATCCTAACCCACAGAATAAAGGAGAAAGGCTCCTTCACTCTTTGGACATTCACAGACAGCTACGTTACTATTTAATTAAGACAAAGATCTTCAGAAAAACTGACCAACTCTTTGTATCATATGCTGCAGGTTCACAAGGAAAGGCTATTTCAAAACAGACCATCTCCAAATGGATAGCACTTTGTATCCACTTTTGCTACTCGCACCATGGGAAGGCAGTGCCTGTCGATATTAAATCCCATTCTACCAGGGCTACTGCAACCTCAGCAGCCTTTCTCAGAGGGGTTCCAACCAAAGACATTCTGGAGGCAGCTACTTGGGAGTTCAGTGCACACCTTTACCAAGCACTACCACCTTCCATTATACTCCAAAACCAGAGCTGGTTTTGCCACTGCAGTTCTGCAGGGCATCCTAGCATCACCTAACCCAGTTTAGTACCAGCCACCCTTCCATAGCTTTGGGATGGGATTCTACCCAAGTGTGATGACTGCAGCAGTATAGCACGATGAACATAGTACAGTTTTGTACGTACCATAAATGTAGATGTTCAAGTGGTTATACTGCTGCAGTCCAGGTTACCCTCCCGTCATCCCCTCTACCTACCAGGGTGTTAGTTACAACTCGATGTACATCAATTTATTGGATGCATGTCTATATGGTGTATTTGCTTACAGCTAGTACTATTGCTTATCTACTAAGGTATTGTTGCATAACTATTGTATTGCCTTCCTAGTTGGGGGCACCTGACATCTGGGGCAAGAAAAACTGAAGAAAATGGTGTAGGCTGTCTTTATACCCCTGTCGTACTGACGTCAGGGAAGAGGCGACGACAACCAACGCCGGACCAGGATTTTGGGATTCGGCCGACTGCGGGACCGCCTGACGACAGGATAACCCAAGTGTGATGACTGCAGCAGTATAACCACTTGAACATCTACATTTATGATAGGTACAAAACTGTACTTTTACTCTAAATCCACAGCTGGCTTTGCCACTACAGTCTTGCAGGGCCTTATAGCTGGTCCTAATACTATTTAAATTCCTCTTCCCAATCATAGCTTTGGGAATCTACCCAAATGTAATGACTGCAGCAGTGAAACACGAAGAACATAGTGCAGTTGTGTACACTTACCATAAATGTAGATGTTCGAGTGTATTCACTGTTGCAGTCCTAGTTACCCTCCTTCCAGCTCCTAACTTCTTTTGACTTTAACTCTACTTTCCTTTACTATGCTTAAAAGCTTTTTGGTGTATTTGCTTTATTGTTGGAGGTATATCATTGTACTTTTACATTTAATTGCTTCCCTTTAGGGGGCACCTGACATCTGGGGTAAGAAAAACTGATGTAATGGTGTCAGCTGCATGTTTTTTACCCCTGACAATCTGACGTCATGGAAGAAGGGACAGCAACCAAGACTTTGTTAATCAGGTCGACCTAGGGCTACCTGCAAGCAGATAACCCAAATGTAATAATTGCAACAGTGAATACACTCCAACATATACATTTATGGTAAGTGTACACAACTGTACTTTTCTCCCGCTATTGAAACCAGGGGTTGAACTCAGTTTTGGTGGCTGAAAAGCACTGAGGAAGGCTGTTGCCGAAACCGGTATGCTGTCTGTTTTTTGAGCTACCTAATTAGTTTTCAACCCATCTGTGCTGGACTTTTTTGTTTTTTCAGTACCCCCCACCTATCTCTCTAAATTCATTTTCACCTGTCTATGGAGCTCCCTGGAGCACCACCCAGACTATGGTAACAATGGCAAACGAATGGTACTTCACATTTCTGGTGGACATCATTTGGCTCTTACTATACTGTCCGACTGGGCAGTCAGTTCTAAGGTCTGTGCGTGCAGGCATAACATTTAAGGCCCTTGGTTTGTGGCCCTATGTGTGATGTCCCAATCGCCTACAGCAACCAGCCTTAAGCTTTTGTATAGGAGCTGACGTTCAGGTCACCTGAGGCGGAGAATCCCACACTAAGAATACTGAAACATGGAAGAGAAGGACATCTATGGTTGTGGTAAGATTTTACGCAACTATTTTTTCTGCGTATTTCACTGTTGCAGTCCTGACTATTGGGATTTTCTGCCCTGAAAGCCCTCGGTTGGCCTGACTACCAGAGAAAAAAAACTTTTTGGCTCTCAGATGTCCAGACCAATGTCAGTACTCTCAGATATAAAGGTAACTAGCCTGTGTCAGAACACCAGTCTTTTCTTGCTGTGGAAGACTTGAAGCACCGAAGCAGCATACCAGAGAGAAGTGTCGTCTGAGACATGAGTACCCCATTGGGAAACTTTTTCTTTCCTTGCTCATCTCAGATGGTCAGTAACTGTCTCCATTGTGGAAAGCAGATCCCACACAGAGACTTTCATTCCCTTTGTGTTATTGCCTAGGCCCTGATCACAATGTTGCTTACTGTTGCTTTTTGTGCATGTTTCAATACTAGAACCATCCGGCGTAGGTCTGAATTACTTGCAAAGTTTCTTGGCCAACAGTTCAACCATCGTTTATGGCATCCGTCAGTCGTACTGAATTTAATCAGCCTAAGCACAAGAAAGATAATAAAAAAAAAAAGCATAGGCCTTTAGATGACCATCCATCTCTGCTCGACTCTCCTTCCAGGCTTGTAATTCTTGAAAAATGTATGGCGCCTACGCAGCCCACTTCACTTCCAGAACTGATGACTGAGGCCTCTGTTGAGACCCTTTACACTATCACTACCATCCACTTCTACAAAAATCTTCAACAGTGGTTCATCTGTTGAATCCAGGACTGCTCAGCAGGCCTTGGCTTCTGAAGAAAGTCACCCACCCGGAGACTCGTCAATGAGGCCTCGGTCCGCTACAGCTTTGGTGCATTTTCAGCATCCTTGAGAGACAGGCATGAGGGCACTGGACACTTCTAGAGTTAAGGTCTTAGTCACTCCTAGGAGGCCTTCTGTACCTAGGCCTTCATTTAGACGTTCTGGCTCAGCTCCACAGGGTTCTCAGCAGGACCTTATCCGACTGGCAGAAGATCTTTGTTTTTGTCAAGTCTGGACAAACTGTTGCCACTGGGAAAAGGGGCAAACCTTCAGAATCTATCAGGATCCCCTCATGTCTGGGGAGGACTCTGACGACTCTGGATCTGAAGAGGGTCCTTCATACACTTCCTATGAGAATTGTGACTCTGAAGAGATCCTTCCCTGAGACAGCATTTACAATGGAAGGCTCACGATTACCCACAGGCTGAGGAATGAAGGAAGAGGGTTAGGGATGTTTTTGGACTTGCCAGATCATCAGCCTGTGGCTATCCCTCCAGTTCTGGAAGTGGTGGAGGATGTCTCCCAGAAATCTTCTCTTAAATCTAACTCTGTACCTTCTGCCCCTTGAAAACCTGACACATTTTACAGTGTTCAAGACTTCCACAAATTTCTCTACAGAAACCCCTCTGCTGAGCCTTAAGTGAAGCTAAGGGAGCCAGAGACAGTTCTTCTATAAATCCTCTCCCTACAGATGAGAGCAGGGCCTGTGACAGATGTTCATCGTGTTACCCTGCTGCAGTCATCACACTAGGGGGTTATCCTGTCGTCAGGCGGTCCCGCAGTCGGCCGGAATTCCAAAGTCTTGGTCCGGCATCGGTTGCTGTCGCTTCTTCCCTGACATCAGTGCGCCAGGGGTATATATAATGCATCCGACGCCATTTTCTCCAGTCTTTCTTGCCGCATGGTGCCTGAAGCAGAAGCAGATGTCCTTCAAGAATGCAACTGCAGTCATAACATATGGGTTGTCCTGCCTCAGGCAGGCCTCTGTCGGCCGGATTCCAAAGTCTGGGTCCGACGTCGATTGATGTCGCATTTCTCTCCGACGTCAGAGCGGCTGGAGTACATAAGCATCAGCCGACGCCATTTTTCTTCAGTCTTTCTTGCCGCGCGGTGCCAGAAGCAGAAGCAGTTCGCAAGTGCCGGTCGGTCAGCTCCTGTATTCTTCGATTCCGAAGTCATCAAAAAAGCTAAGTACCCCGTTGGGGACCTTTTCTTGCCTCAGCCGATGTCAGAAATTACTGAAAAAGTTAACAATTGTCTTTCTTGTGGTAAACAAATACCTCATAAGGATTTCCACTCTTACTGTCTTCCTTGCCTTGGCCCAGACCACGACGTCTTGGCCTGTGTAGCCTGTGCTCGCTTCAACAAGCGCACTCTCAGGCGCCGGGCGGAGTTCGCTGAAGATTTTTTTGGCGAAAAATTTGCTTACACTATGCCGTCGGAACTTCCGACATCGCAAACTCCCAAGAAACGAAAAGACCGGGACCATCATCCTCGGCCCGCGTCTACCACCGACTCCACTCCAAAACCTACCGCGAGTGCTCCGGTTCCCTCTGAGATGGTTTTTCCACTGCTCCGAACCGAAGACACCGCATTACCGACGACTCCGATTCCGGATATCACTCCGCCAGTTGATTTTCCTCTGGATACCGAAACCGAGGAAATGCCCGAGACCATTACTGTAGACAAGGTCACTCCTGCACGTGGAGCTGCTAGGCCTCCTATGGCCATGTCTATTAAGGCCTACACTAGGGCTAAGGCAGCCAGCAAAACAAAACATCTTACTACTAAAGCCTTACCTCAGCCTACTCCAGAGACACAAATTATAACTATGGCTGCTGACTTAATTTCTATGATTAGAGGTTCACAGACCCATCCTGAGAGAGGATCCCAGCCTCCTTCTGATAAAAGGCCCCGGGTTGAACCCTCTGACCCTATTCCATCAGATGAAGATTCTGAGGACTCTGTCCACTCTGATGGCCAGGAAGAGCTCTTCCAGACCTATGAGGACTCGGATGCAGAGGATTCCATCCCCTCGGCCTCCCCTCCTGAGGATATTTCTTTTGGGGAAGTTCTGCATACCATGAGGGAACATTTCAAGTGGCAAGGCCAGGAATATTCTGATTCCAGAAAGCGCCTTCGGACTTTCCTTAAAAAGCCCCAGCACAGGCCCTTAGCTATTCCTCCTGTTCTTGATGGTTTGGATGATTTATATTCTGACTCTAGTGTTACCCCTGACTCTCTTCCTCCTGCTCCAGCCAAGCCAGACAGGTATTACAGGGTCCCAGAAACACATTCCCATTTATTCAGGGCCCATACTGCTGATTTGGAAACTATTTCTCAGGGGCCTAAAGGAGTTTCAGCTTCCACCTCTAAAAATCCCTTACCCTCCAACAGGGAAGCTAGGTCATTAGAGAGATGGGGTAAAAAGGTTTACACTTCCACTACCTTATCTATGAGAGCTTTGAATTGCCTTTTTCATATGTTACAATATCAGGATTTCCTGTTGGAAGATTTACAGAAAACATTTGGCCGCTCCTGATCCTTTAGACAGGAAGGCTTTGCAGGAAGCTGTACATAACTCTCAGCAAGTAAGCAATCACTTCCTGCAGTGTGGATATGATGCACTGGAAGCTTCATGTAGGGCAGCTATGACAGGGGCAGTCATTCGTAGACATGCATGGTTAAAAGATCAACCTCTTCCAGATCATGTAAAGGCAAAACTTCTGGATGCACCTTTGGAAAAGAACAAGCTTTTTGGTGCTAATGCTAAGGATGTGTTAAAGTCCATCGAGGAAAAAGCTAGATCAGTTCAGACAGTGAAAGATTTCCTCCAGGTTCAACCCCCCAGATTCAGTAGGAATTGGCCTTCAAAAAACTGGTCCTTTCCTAATCCTGAAAAGTTTCTAAGGGGTAAAAACAGACGTGGCCGAGGAAGAGGACAATGCAGAGGTCCTTACAGGGGACGACAGTGGCAGACAGGAAACCAAAGAAGTGACACAGGGGTTTCACCTGCCCCACAGCCACAATCTCAATGACTTTCCTCTACTTCCGCCTTCCAGGGAACAAATAGAAGCTCCCTTGGGCGGGAAATTATCTCTGTTTGCAGAAAATTGGCACAGACTGACAAAGGACCAATGGATTTTGGACATTATACACCGAGGTTACAGGTTCCATTTTCATACCTTACCAAGAAAACAAGGCATGCCAAACCTACCACAAAACCAGAGGGCAGAGGCTATCAAGCAAATCTCTCTGCTGACTCGGATGAAAGCAATAGAAAGAGTTCCACAACAAGAACAAGGCCATGGGTTTTACTCAAGACTGTTCCTTGTTCCAAGAAAAGAATCTCAATGGAGACCAATACTGGATTTGTCCGCATTAAACACCTTTCTCATAGTACCAAAGTTCAAAATGCTGACTCTACAGCAACTCCTTCCCATGCTGGGCAAGGGGTCTTGGCTGATTACTCTGGACCTCAAGGAGGCATACCTGCATGTCCCTATCACACAGCTGCAGAAGATACCTCAGATTTCTTGCAGGGCCAGAGCATTATCAATTCTCAGCATTGCCATTTGGCTTATCTACTGCGCCCAGAGTATTCACAAAATGCCTGGCTTCAGTAATTGCTCATTGCAGGCTCCAGGGGATCCAAATTTACCCGTGCCTGGACGACTGCCTCATTCAAGCGGACGGCAAATTGATGTTGACAAAAAACTTGGACTATGTCATACGATTACTTCAAGCTCTGGGATACACAGTCAACTTCCAAAAGTCAAGACTTCAGCCATCCCAGCAAATAATCTTCTTAGGAGCCAAATTAGACACTGCCTCTCAAATGGCTTACCTAACAGAAGACAAGCAAGAGCAGTTAACTCATTACTTCAAAGGTTTAGCAAAACTTACCCAGATGACTGCAAGGAGATTCCTACAGGCCCTGGGTTACATGGCATCCTGCTTTCTCCTGGTTCCATTAGCAAGACTACACATGAGGAAGCTTCAATGGTACCTAAAAAGCCTTTGGTCTCAGCACAGCAACAACTTGGAGACAACCATACCGCTCATTCCATGCCTATAAAAGGAATTCCTATGGTGGGCCTCGGTGAGCCAGGCAAACACAGGTATGTCATTCAAAAAACCACAGATAACACAGACCATGACCACAGACGCCTCAGACCTTGGATGGGGGGTGCACATGGAAGGCAGGTGTATACAATTACAATGGTCTCCAAAGGAAACACATCTGCATATAAACCAAAAGGAAATGCTGGCAGTAATGCATACCATCGAGGCCTTTCAACACCAACTTCAGCAAGGCCATTTACTGATACGGACAGACAACACCACTGTGATGTGGTATATAAACAAGCAAGGGGGCACCCATTCTTACCCCCTTTGCAGACTGATAATGCATCTTTGGGAAAAATCACTGAGCCTAAACATTCAGTTACAATCCCAGTTTGTTTCAGGCAAAGACAATGTGCTGGCGGACAGCCTAAGCAGGAATTTCACAGATCCACACGAGTGGAGGTTACATCCGAAGATCTTCACACAGCTCACTTCGACATGGGGCAGGCCAGAAGTAGACCTATTTGCCTCTCACCTCAACCATCATCTACAAAAATTCTGCTCAAGGACATACCATCCACAAGCTTGGAAAATAGATGCGCTCTCATTCAACTGGAACTTCCTAAAACTCTATGCATTCCCACCTCTGCCACTGATGATCTCAGTATTACTAAAGATCAAAGCAGAGAGACCCAAGGGAATCCTAATAGCTCCGGACTGGCCAAGACAACACTTGTATCCACTACTGCGGAGCATATGTCACACCAGGAAGTGGGCCCTTCCCCAATGGCCTCTACTTTTGACTCAACACAACTTCAAAACAGTGCATCCAAACCTTCAGACACTGCAGCTAACAGCCTGGGAGATCCCATGAATAACCTCAACCTATCTCTCTCCAAGGAAGTTCAGCGGATACTAACAGAGGCTCGAAGACCATCCACCAGAAAGGTTTACTTAGCAAAATGGAAGAGATTCAGCATTTGGAATACCAGCAAGGGACATGATGCATCATTGTTGAACATCCCACTCATCTTGGAATATTTGGCAGATATGCTAAAGAATGGCCTCTCATATTCTTCCATAAAGATACATGCATCAGCTATTTCAGCTAGATATAACACTGATCCGCCTGTCTTTTCACATCCTTTGCTAAGGCAATTCCTCAGGGGAATCAAGAACATTAAGCCACCAAGAAAGGCCCCAGTGCCAGCCTGGGACCTCAATTTTGTCCTAGAAAAACTGACTCTACCTCCATTTGAGCCAGCAGCTTCATTTGACTTGCAATTTCTCTCATGGAAGACAGCTTTCCTGTTGGCAATTACTTCAGCAAGAAGGGTTTCGGAACTACAAGCCCTAATGGCAATACCACCGTTCATAATTTTCCACAGAGACAGAGTTTCATTAAGGACCAACCCTACTTTTATGCCAAAGGTGGTATCTAGGGTTTCTTTAAATCAAGCTATTCATCTGCCTGCTTTCTTCCCCAGTCCTGAGAATAAGGGGGAAAGACTGTTACATACCTTGGACATTCACAGACAACTTCGATACTACCTGGACAGAACCAAGACCAGTAGGAAGTCTGAACAACTTTTGTAGCCTCGCCTGCAGTCCAAGGAAAAGCAATTTCAAAACAGACTATTTCAAAATGGATTGGACATTGCATCAGATTCTGTTATTCCTTTCATGGAAAGACTGTTCCAGCCAATGTCAGACCACATTCCACCAGAGCTACAGCCACATCTACAGCATTCTTGAGAGGTGCCTACTAAGGACATTCTAGAAGCTGCTACATGGAGCTCCGTGCATACATTCTCCAAACACTACAATCTCCCTCTATACTCCAGATCCAGAGCAGGCTTTGCTTCGGCAGTCCTGCAGGGTTTGATTGCCACACCATCCTTTTCCTAGAGCATTCCTCCTCCCCCATCTAAGCTATGGTATTCTACCCATATGTTATGACTGCAGTTGCATTCTTGAAGGACATAGTACAGTTTTGTACTTACCATAAATGTAGATGTCCGATAGATATGCAACTGCAGTCGGATTTTCCCTCCCTCCATACCCCTCTATGCCTAGGGTCCACTCCTATCCCTGTTTTTCTTAGCTGGGGATATCTGTTATGGTGTATTTGTTTTATTGCTCATTTATTTGTCTGGAATCCTGTTTTTGTCTTCCAATTTGATTACAGCCTTCCTTGGAGGGCACCTGGCATCTGAGGCAAGAAACACTGAAGAAAATGGCGTTGGCTGATGCTTATGTACTCCAGCCGCTCTGACGTCGGAGAGAAATGCGACATCAGCCGACGTCGGACCCAGACTTTGGAATCCGGCCGACCGAGGGCTGACTGAGGTAGGACAACCCATATGTTATGACTGCAGTTGCATATCTGTCGGACATCTACATTTATGGTAGGTACAAAACTGTACTTTCGCAAGTGTCGGTCGGCCGACTCCTGAGATTTTCAAAGTCGAATTTCAGATCCGAAGTCTTCAATAAAGCTAAGTACCCCGTTGGGGAAACTTTTCTTGCCTCTGACCGATGTCAGAAAAAGTTAACAATTGTATTTCTTGTGGGAAGCAAATACCTCATAAGGATTTTCATTCTTACTGCATACCTTGCCTAGGCCCAGACCATGACGTCACTAGATGTCCTTCAAGGATGCATCTGCAGTCCTTACAAATGGGTTGTCCTGTCGTCAGGCAGCCCTTCTGTCGGCCGGATTCCAAAGTCTGGGTCCGGCTTCGGCTGGTGTCGCACTTCACCCGACGTCATCGCTGCAGTTTTTCGGGTATAAAGACATCAGCCGACGCCATTTTCCTCAGTCTTTCTTGCCGCGTGGCGCCCGAAGCAGAAGCTGTTCGCAAGTGCCGGTCGGTCAGATCCAGAGATTACTACTACCGAATACTACTTCGAAGACTTCTAAAAAGCTAAGTACCCCGTTGGGGACTTTTTCTTGCCTCAGCCGATGTCAGAGAAAGTGAATAATTGTTTATCTTGTGGGAAACAAATACCTCATAAAGATTTCCACTCCTACTGTATACATTGTTTAGGCCCAGACCACGACGTAGCAGCTTGTCTAGCCTGTGCTTCTTTTAACCGACGGACGCTTAGACGTCGGTCGGAGTTTGCTGAACAGATTTTCGGCTCTGATTTTGCCTATATTATGCCGTCGGATCCTCCGACAATGCAAATTTCAAAACGAAAGAAAGGACCGACACTCGCGGTCCGCGGTTTCGCCGAAACGCGATTAAGCAAACCATGAGTGTCTCGGTTTCGGCTGAAACCGAGCAAGCGGTTCTTTCTTCAGCCGAAACCATGCCTTCTACCGAGGCCTCCTCTAACCTGGTAGAATCGGCTTCTGAAATCCAACCTTCTGTTGCGGTTTCTCAGGAATTATCAGACACTATTCCCTGGATATTTCAACCCCTGCACGTGGAGCTGCTAGGCCTCCTGCAGCCATGTCTATTAAGGCCTTTGCCAGGGCTAAAGCAGCCAAAGCTTCAAAACTGTGCCTGCCAAACCCCCTCACACAGGCCCAGCACTAGCTCTCATATGCTTTCTTTGGCTGAGGATCTAATTTCTTTAATTCGTGGATCCCAGCCTCATCCAGACAGGTCCTCTCCCACCTCCAGAAAAGAGGCCTAGAGCAGAGCCCCCTGAACCAGTATCCACTGATGATTCCTCTGATGACTCAGAACACACAGACCCTCCTGAGGCTTCTTATTCTCCTTACGAAGACTCTGATGCGAAAGAGTCCATTCCTTCAGCCTCTCCACCTGAGGAATTTTCCTTTGGGGAAACCTTGCATGCTATGAGGGAACAATTTCAGTGGCAGGTCCAAGATTTCTCAGACTCCAGAAAAAGGCTTAGAACCTTTCTACATTTGTCACAACATAGGCCTTCAGCTATACCTCCAGTTCTTTCTGTTGTAGATGATGCATTTAATGATGCTTGCACTGCTCTTGATTCATTACCTCCGGCTCCTGCTAAGCCTGATAGGTTCTACAGGGTCCCGGACACTCATCACCATTTATACAAGGCTCCTTTTGCAGATCCAGAGACTATCTCCTAGGGCCCTAAAGCTGTAGCAGCTACTTCTACTAAAAACCCCCTCCCCTCTGAAAGGGAATCCAGGTCCTTAGAGAGATGGGGTAAAAAAGTTTACACTTCTGCTACCTTGTCAGCTAGGGCTTTGAACTGCCAATTTCATATGATTCAATATCAAGAGTTTATGCTTGACCAGTTAACTAAAAAGCTGTCCTCTGAAGAATCTTTAGATAAAAAATATGTTCAAGAAATGGTACATAACATACAGCAGGTTAGTAACCATTCTTTAAAATGTGGCTATGATGCACTGGAGGCTTCCTTTAGATCAGCCATGACTGGCACAGTTATCAGGAGACATGCATGGTTGAAAGAACAGGCATTACCAGACCATGTCAAATCAAAGCTTTTGGATGCACCCATGGACAAGGTCAATTTATTTGGTTCCCCTGCTCAGCAGGTACTAAAAAAGATGGAAGAGAAGGCGAAATCTGTACAAACGGTGAAAGATTTCTTACAGGTTCAACCTCCAAGGTTTAGCAGGAACTGGCCCTCCAAGAATTGGTCCTTTCCGACTCCTCTAAGACTCAGAGAGGCAGGAATAGGCGTTCTAGAGGCAGAAACCAATCCAGGGGTGCCTACAGGGGACGCCAGTGGCAAGGTAACAACCAGCGAGGCACAGACGCAGCCACCACCACTACAACAACTCAATCACAGTGACTTGACAGTGGCACCGCCTACCAGGGAACAACTAGAAGCACCCTTAGGCGGAAAGCTAACCTTATTTTCAAAAAACTGGCATTGCATCACAAGGGAAAAATGGATTTTGCAAACTATAGACCAAGGTTACAGGTTCCATTTCCATACTCTACCAGGGAAGAGATGAATGCCAAACCTACCACCTACTCAAAGGACAGAAGCTCTAAAGCAAATATCTCAGCTATTAAGAATGAGAGCTGTGGAAAAGGTACCATCTATGGAGCAAGGAAAGGATTTTACTCCAGACTCTTCCTGGTACCAAGAAAAGAAAACAAATGGAGACCCATTCTAGACCTGTCCGCTTTAAACACATTCCTTATTGTTCCAAAATTCAAAATGCTGACCCTACAGCAGCTTCTTCCCATGCTGGGCAAGGAGTCTTGGCTGGTAACTCTAGATCTCAAGGAGGCATACCTGCATGTCCCCATACGACCAATTTGCAGAAGATACCTCAGATTTCTTGCAGGATCAGAGCATTATCAATTTTCAGCATTGCCCTTTGGCTTATCTACTGCGCCCAGAGTGTTCACGAAATGTCTGGCATCAGTAATTGCTCATTGCAGACTTCAGGGGATCCAAATTTATCCCTACCTGGACGACTGCCTGATACAAGCGGACAACAAAAGCAAGCTAACAGAAGACTTACAAAGAATCATTTACCTGCTGCAAGCCTTGGGATATACAGTCAATATAAAAAAGTCAAGGCTGATTCCATCCCAAAGAATAACCTTTCTGGGTGCAGAGCTGGACACATCAAAACAAATGGCATTCCTAACTGCAGAAAAGAAAGAGCAACTACCTCTCTACTTCTTGGCATTAACAAAGCAGAACCATCTAACTGCAAGAAAAGTACTGCAAGCTCTAGGCTTCATGGCATCCTGCATAATTCTGGTCCCTCATGCCAGACTGCATATGAGAAAGCTACAGTGGTACCTAAAGAATTTGTGGTCCCAACACAAGCACAGCCTAGAAACCAAAATTCCAATAATCCCATGCCTGAAACAAGAGTTCCTATGGTGGGCTCAGGCCTGTCAATCAAACACAGGATTGCCCTTCTGCAACAGCCAACCAAGCCAAACCATCACAACAGATGCCTCAGACCTCGGTTGGGGGGCACACATGCTGGGCAAGTGCATACAAGGCTTATGGACTCAAGACCAGCTGCGCCTACACATAAATCTAAAGGAAATGCTGGCAGTAAAATTGGCAATCCAGTCATTCAGACCACTTCTCCAAGAAGGTCAGTTGATGATAAGGACAGACAACACCACAGTTATGTGGTACATCAACAAACAGGGAGGCACCCATTCATATCCTCTATGCCGGCTGGCACTGGACCTATGGGATGTGGCCCTGAGCTACAACATTCAGTTACAAGCAATTTTTGTACCGGGAAAAGAGAACATTCTAGCAGACATATTAAGCAGAACTACCACAGATGCCCACGAATGGATGCTTCATCCGGACATCTTCAAAGCCATCACAAGAGAATGGGGATTACCACAAATAGACTTGTTTGCATCCCCACTCAATCACCAGCTAAAGAAATTCTGCACAAGGACGTACCACCCACTTGCTTGGAAGGTGGACTCCCTATCTTTCAGTTGGAAAAACCTGACAGCATACGCATTCCCACCACTTCCTTTGATGCACAAGGTGCTTCTGAAGATCAAAGAGGACCGTCCAAGGATCATTCTGATAGCTCCAGACTGGCCAAGACAACGTTGGTACCCATTGCTGAGGAGCATGTCTCGGGAACAAATATGGACACTACCCCTGATCCCATTACTGTTAACACAGAACAACTACAACATCCTGCATCCAAACCTGAAAACTCTGCAGCTAACTGCCTGGAACATTACATAACAGCAATTAACCCAAATTTATCCCAAAGGGTTAGACATAATCCTGCAGGCTCGTAGACCTTCAACAAGAAAGAATTATGCAGCAAAATGGAAAATATATCTCATTTGGAGTACTGCAAAGGGAGAAGATGTGACACTGGTAAACATAGCTAACATCCTGGAGTACTTGGCAGAGCTCTTCCACACAGGCCTGTCCTATTCTTCCATCAAGATACATGCATCAGCTATTTCAGCAGAATACAGCTTGGATCCTCCTGTCTTCTCTCATCCCCTGCTCAGACAGTTTCTGAGAGGAATTAAAAATGTAAAACCTCCCAGGAAACCACCATTGCCAGCATGGGACTTGAACTTTGTGCTAGAAAAATTGACACTTCCCCCTTTCGAGCCAGCAGCAACAGCAGAATTACAATACTTATCCTGGAAGACTGCTTTCCTGCTGGCAATAACTTCAGCAAGAAGGGTCTCTGAACTACAGGCATTAATGGCAGTGCAACCCTTCCTGATCTTCCATCAAGATAGTGTCCATGAGAACAAATCCTACATTCATGCCTAAGGTGGTATCCAGAGTATCATTAAATCAGGCTATCCACCTACCTACATTCTTCCCAAACCCACAGAACAGGGGAGAAAGACTCTTGCATACCTTGGATGTACATAGACAATTACGCTACTACCTGGACAGGACTAAGTCCAGTAGAAAAACTGACCAGCTTCTGGTAGCATATGCCACAGGAAAGGAAGGAAAACCAATTTCAAAACAGACAATCTCCAAATGGATTGGAAATTGCATTAGATTTTGTTACTCCTACCATGGAAAGAAAACTCCAGAGAACATCAGGCCTCACTCCACAAGGGCTACAGCCACTACCACAGCTTTCTTACGAGGAGTGGCTACCAAGGACATTATAGAGGCTGCTACTTGGACCTCCGTGCATACATTTGCCAAGCATTACAATTTACCTTTATATCTAGATCCCGAGCAGGTTTTGCCACTGCTGTTTTGCAAGGGATCCTAGCTACACCATAATCTACTCTTTTCCTCCTCCCCTTGTTTAGCTATGGTATTCTACCCATTTGTAAGGACTGCAGATGCATCCTTGAAGGACATAGTACAGTTTTGTACCTACCATAAATGTAGATGTCCGATAGGAATGCATCTGCAGTCAGGATTACCCACCCACCTTCCCCTCTGAGGTACTCCTAGGGTATTTGCCATCCTTCAGCTAGCTTGGGGGGGATCTATTATGGTGTATTTGTTTGTATATATGTACATACATGCTTATTTTATGTGTTTGCTCTCTACTATTTGGAGACATTGGCATTTATCCAAATTTAGCCATCCAAGAGGGCACCTGGCATCTGGGGCAAGAAACACTGAGGAAAATGGCGTGGGCTGATGCCTTTATACCCGAAAAACTGCAGCGATGACGTTGGGTGAAGTGCGACACCAGCGAGCCGGACCCAGACTTTGGAATCCGGCCGACCGAAGGGCTGCCTGACGACAGGACAACCCATTTGTAAGGACTGCAGATGCATTCCTATCGGACATCTACATTTATGGTAGGTACAAAACTGTACTTTGTCGTTTTTGTGCTAGGTTTAATAAGCGTACTATAAAAAGACGCTTTGATTTCACACGACACTACTTCGATAGAAAATTTAACTACAATATGCCGTCGGAGCAACCGACTACCAGCGTGCACAAAAAACGCAAGGATAAGGACAGGCAGCCTAGACCCAAGCCAGACTCCGAGGCCTCAGCTGGTCCAGTCTCCGGTTCTCCAGTCTTCAGTGAGGCTCCGACGCAGCCCCTGACTACCGCAGACCTGGAACCCGAGACTGCTTCGGAACTTTTGGCGGAAAGTACTAGGCCGACGCAGCTATTTTGTTTAGCCCCTACTGACGACACTGCTGAAAAAGATGGTGCTGCAGAAACACCTTCGATGTCCTTCAAGGATGCATCTGCAGTCTTTACAAATGGGTTGTCCTGTCGTCAGGCAGCCCTTCGGTCGGCCGGATTCCAAAGTCTGGGTCTGGCCTCGGCTGGTGTCGCACTTCACCCGACGTCGTAGTGGCAGTTATTCGGGTATAAAGGCATCAGCCGATGCCATTTTCCTCAGTCTTTCTTGCCGCGTGGCGCCCGAAGCAGAAGCTGTTCGCAAGTGCCAGTCGGTCAGAACCAGAGATTACTACTACCGAATACTACTTCGAAGACTTCTAAAAAGCTAAGTACCCTGTTGGGGACTCTTTCTTGCCTCAGCCGATGTCAGAAAAAGTGAATAATTGTTTAACTTGTGGGAAACAAATACCTCATAAAGATTTCCACTCTTACTGCTTACCTTGTTTAGGCCCAGACCACGACGTCGCAGCTTGTCTAGCCTGTGGTTCTTTTAACCGACGGACGCTTAGACGTCGGTCTGAATTTGCTGAGCAGTTTTTTGGCTCTGATTTTGCTTATATTATGCCGTCGGATCCTCCGACTACACAAATATCCAAAAAACCAAGGAAAAGGACCGACACTCGCGGTCCGCGGTTTCGGCCGAAACCGCGGTTAAGCCAACCGCGAGTGTCTCTGTTTCGGCTGAAACCGAGCAAGCGGTTCTTCCTTCAGCCGTAAACATGCCTTCCACCGAGGCCTCTTCTAACCTGGTGGAATCTGCTTCTGAAATCCAACCTGCGGTTGCGGTTTCTCCGGAATTAGCTGACACTATTCCCTTGGATATCTTAACTCCTGCACGTGGAGCTGCTAGGCCTCCTGCAGCCATGTCCATTAAGGCCTTTGCCAGGGCTAAAGCAGCTAAAGCTACAAAATCTGTACCTGTTAAGCCCCCTGCTCACAGGCCCAGCTCCAGTTCCCAAATGCTTTCATTATCAGAGGATCTTATTTCTTTAATCCAGGGATCCCAACCTCTTCCGGACAGGGCCTCTCATCCACCTCCAGAGAAGAGGCCTAGAGCAGAGCCCCCTGAGCCAGTGTCCACAGATGATTCCTCTGATGATTCAGAAAATACAGACCCTCCAGAGGCTCCTTCTTCCCCCTACGAAGACTCTGATGCTGAAGAGTTCATCCCTTCTGCCTCTCCACCTGAGGAATTTTCCTTTGGGGAAACCTTACATGCTATGAGGGAACAATTTCAGTGGCAGGGCCAAGATTTTTCAGACTCCAGGAAAAGGCTTAGAACCTTTTTGCATTTACCACAACATAGGCCTTTAGCTATACCTCCAGTTCTTTCTGTTGTAGATGATGCATTTAATGATGCTTGTACTGCTCCTGATTCATTACCTCCGGCCCCTGCTAAGCCCGATAGGTACTACAGGGTCCCGGACACGCATCACCATTTATACAAGGCTCCTTTTGCAGATCCCGAGACTATCTCCCAGGGGCCTAAGGCTGTAGCAACTACCTCTGCTAAAAATCCCCTCCCCTCTGAAAGGGAATCCAGGTCCTTAGAGAGATGGGGTAAAAAGGTTTACACTTCTGCTACTCTGTCAGCTAGGGCCTTGAACTGTCAATTTCATATGATTCAATATCAAGAATTTATGCTTGACCAGTTAACTAAAAAACTCTCCTCTGATGATCCTTTTGATAAGAAGTATGTTCAGGAAATGGTACATAACATTCAGCAAGTTAGTAACCATTCTTTAAAATGCGGCTATGATGCACTGGAGGCTTCCTTTAGATCAGCCATGACTGGCACAGTTATCAGAAGGCATGCATGGTTGAAAGAGCAGGCTTTACCGGACCATGTCAAATCAAAACTGTTAATTGCTCCCATGGACAAGGCCAATTTATTTGGTTCTCCTGCACAACAGGTACTGAAGAAGATGGAGGAGAAGGCAAAATCTGTACAAACAGTGAAAGATTTCTTACAGGTCCAACCTCCAAGGTTTAGCAGGAATTGGCCCTCCAAAACTTGGTCCTTTCCAGACTCCTCTAAAGCACAGAGAGGCAGGAATAGGCGATCAAGAGGCAGAAACCAATCCAGGGGTGCCTACAGGGGACGCCAGTGGCAGGGTAACAACCAGCGAGGCACAGACACAGCCACCACCACTGCAACAGGACAATCACAGTGACTTGGCTCTGGCACCGCCTACCAGGGAACAACTAGCAGCACCCTTAGGCGGAAAGCTAGCCTTATTCTCAATAAACTGGTATTACATCACAAGAGACAAGTGGATTTTACAGACAATAGATCAAGGCTACAGGTTCCACTTCCATACTCTACCAGGGAAGAGAGGAATGCCAAACCTACCGCCAAATCAAAAGACAGAAGCTCTAAAACAAATATCTCAATTATTAAAGATGAGAGCTGTGGAAAAGGTACCATCTATGGAGCTAGGAAAGGGATTTTACTCCAGACTCTTCCTGGTACCAAGAAAAGAGAACAAATGGAGGCCTATTCTCGACCTATCCGCTTTAAACACATTCCTCATTGTTCCAAAATTCAAAATGCTGACTCTACAGCAGCTTCTTCCCATGCTGGGCAAGGAGTCTTGGCTGGTAACTCTAGATCTCAAGGAGGCATACCTGCACGTCCCCATACGACCAAATTGCAGAAGATACCTCAGATTTCTTGCAGGATCAGAGCACTATCAATTCTCAGCATTGCCCTTTGGCTTATCTACTGCGCCCAGAGTGTTCACGAAATGCCTGGCATCAGTAATTGCTCATTGCAGGCTTCAAGGAATCCAAATTTACCCCTACCTGGACGACTGCCTGATACAAGCGGACAGAAAAACAAGCTAACAGAAGACTTACAAAGAGTCATTTGCCTACTTACAAGCCCTGGGATATACAGTCAATATAAAAAAGTCAAGGCTGATGCCATCCCAAAGAATAACCTTCTTAGGTGCAGAGCTGGACACATCAAAACAAATGGCATTCCTAACTGCAGAAAAACAAGAGCAACTACCTCTCTACTTCTTGGCATTAACCAAGCAGAACCATCTAACAGCAAGAAAAGTTCTGCAAGCCCTGGGCTTCATGGCATCCTGCATCATATTGGTCCCTCATGCCAGAATGCATACGAGAAAGCTGCAGTGGTACCTAAAGAATTTATGGTCTCAACACAAGCACAGCCTAGAAACCAGAATTCCAATAATCCTATGCCTGAAGCAAGAGTTCCTATGGTGGGCGCAGGCCTGTCAATCAAACACAGGATTGCCCTTCTACAGCATTCAACCAAGCCAAACCATCACGACGGACGCCTCAGACCTCGGTTGGGGGGCCCACATGCTGGACAAGTGCATACAAGGCTTATGGAATCAAGACCAGCTGCACCTACACATAAATCTAAAAGAAATGCTGGCAGTAAAACTGGCAATCCAGACATTCAGACCATTTCTTCGAGAAGGTCACTTGATGATAAGGACAGACAACACCACAGTTATGTGGTACATCAACAAACAGGGAGGCACACATTCATACCCTCTATGCCGGATGGCTCTGGACCTATGGAATGTTGCCCTGAGCTACAACATTCAGTTACAAGCAATTTTTGTACCAGGTAAAGAAAACATTCTAGCAGACATATTAAGCAGGACTACCACGGATGCCCACGAATGGATGCTGCATCCGGACATCTGCAAAGCCATTACAAGAAAATGGGGACGCCCAGAAATAGACTTATTTGCATCCCCACGCAATCACCAGCTAAAGAAATTCTGCACAAGGACGTACCACCCACTTGCTTGGAAGGTGGACTCCCTTTCTTTCAGTTGGAAAAACCTGACAGCATATGCATTCCCACCACTTCCTTTGATGCACAAGGTGCTATCGAAGATCAAAGAGGACCGTCCAAGGATCATTCTGATAGCTCCAGACTGGCCAAGGCAACATTGGTACCCATTACTAAGGAGCATGTCTCGGGAACAAATATGGACACTACCCCTGGTTCCATTGCTGTTAACACAGAACAACTACAACACCCTGCATCCAAGCCTGAAAACTCTGCAGCTGACTGCATGGAACATTTCATAAGATCAATTAACCCAAATTTATCACAACGGGTTAAAGACATTATCCTTGAGGCCCGCAGGCCCTCAACAAGAAAAAATTATGCAGCAAAATGGAAAAGATCTCATTTGGAGTACTGCAAAGGGAGAAGATGTGTCACTGGTAAACATAGCCAACATCCTGGAATACTTGGCAGAGCTCTTCCACACAGGCCTGTCCTATTCTTCCATCAAGATACATGCATCAGCAATTTCAGCAGGATACAGCCTGGATCCTCCTGTCTTCTCGCATCCTCTGCTCAGGCAGTTTCTGAGAGGAATTAAAAATGTAAAACCTCCTAGGAAACCACCATTGCCAGCATGGGACTTGAACTTTGTTCTAGAAAAGTTGATACTTCCTCCTTTCGAACCAGCAGCAACAGCAGAATTACAATACTTATCATGGAAGACTGCTTTCCTGCTGGCAATCACTTCAGCAAGAAGGGTATCTGAACTTCAGGCATTAATGGCAGTACAACCCTTCCTGATCTTCCATCAAGATGGTGTCCATGAGAACAAATCCTACTTTTATGCCTAAGGTGGTATCCAGAGTATCTTTAAATCAGGCTATCCACCTACCTACATTCTTCCCCAACCCACAGAACAGGGGAGAAAGACTGTTGCATACCTTGGATGTATATAGACAGTTACGCTACTACCTGGACAGGACCAAGGGCAATAGAAAAACTGACCAGCTACTGGTAGCATATGCGACAGGAAAGGAAGGAAAAGCAATTTCAAAACAGACAATCTCCAAGTGGATTGGAAATTGCATTAGATTTTGTTATTCCTACCATGAAAAGAAAACTCCAGAGAACATCAGGCCTCACTCTACAAGGGCTACAGCCACTACCACAGCTTTCTTACGAGGAGTGGCTACCAAGGACATTATAGAGGCTGCTACTTGGACCTCCGTGCATACATTTGCCAAGCATTATAACTTACCCTTATACTCCAGATCCCGAGCAGGTTTTGCCACTGCTGTTTTGCAAGGGATCCTAACTACACCATAATCTCTTCTTTCCTCTTCCCCTAGTTTGGCTATGGTATTCTACCCATTTGTAAAGACTGCAGATGCATCCTTGAAGGACATAGTACAGTTTTGTACCTACCATAAATGTAGATGTCCGATAGGAATGCATCTGCAGTCAGGATTACCCACCCCCCTTCCCCTCTGTGGTACTCCTAGGGTATTTGCCCATCTTATAGCTAGCTGGGGGGGATCTATTATGGTGTATTTGTTTGTATATATGTATATACATGCTTATTTTTTTGTGTTTGCTCTCTACTATTTGGAAACATTGGCATTTATCCAAATTTAGCCTTCCAAGAGGGCACCTGGCATCTGGGGCAAGAAACACTGAGGAAAATGGCGTCGGCTGATGCCTTTATACCCGAATAACTGCCGCTATGACGTCGGGTGAAGTGCGACACCAGCCGAGGCCAGACCCAGACTTTGGAATCCGGCCGACCGAAGGGCTGCCTGACGACAGGACAACCCATTTGTAAAGACTGCAGATGCATTCCTATCGGACATCTACATTTATGGTAGGTACAAAACTGTACTGTTTCTGAAGGCGTCTTTAGCCTGACGACGCTCACCATAAAAACGTATCCTAAGACTAAGACTCCTATTAAACCTAAAAAGACTGCACTTCGGTCCCTGTTCAAGGCCCCATGCCTAAGAAACAGATGCTCAAAATGGCTGAAGATTTGATCTCTTTAATCAGGGGTTCCCAGCCCCCTCCCGACAAAAGGCCTAGACAAGAGGAAGATTATGCCTCCTCGGAACACGTTTCTAATTCCTCAGGCTCCTCTGAGGACCAAGATTACTCCTCCTCCCCTTATGAAGATTCTGATGCTGAGGATTCTATTCCCTCAGCTTCTCCTCCTGAAGACTACTTTTTTGGGGAAACTTTACACACTATGAGGGAACATTTTCACTGGGAAGGTCAAGACTACTCTGACTCAAAGAAAAGGCTCAGAGAGTTTCTTTTACTCCCCCAGCACAGACCACTTGCCATCCCCCCAGTTTTAGACATTGTGGATGATGTTTACTTAGAATCAAGTTTGAACCCAGATTCTCTCCGGCCAAACCTGATAGATACTACAGAGTGCCTGATTCCCACAAATTTCTTTATAAAAGTCCTGTTGCTGATCCAGAGACTAAGGCTTCTATGGCTAAAAATCCTGTACCCTCTGAAAGGGACTCCAGAGCACTAGACAGGTGGGGGGAAAAAGGTTTACACCTTAGCCACTCTAGCTATGAGAGCACTAAATTGCCAGTTTCACATGCTAAAATATCAGCAATTCCTAATGTCTCAGTTAAAACAAAAAATGAGCACACTTCAACAGTCTGAATTGAAAGAAATGCAGGATCTGTTGCATGCAACTGAACAGGTGGGCAAACATACTTTGCAATGTGGGTTTGATTCTTTGGAGGCTTCCTGCAGAGCAGCTGTCACTGGGTCTGTTATACGTAGGCATGCTTGGTTAAAGGAACAAACTCTGCCTGATCATGTTAAAGCAAAGCTTCTAGATGCTCCCTTACAGCAGGATGTTCTTTTTGGAGTTAAAGCAGAAGTCTTAAAGAAAATGGAGGATAAGGCAAAATCTATGCAGACAGTCAAAGATTTCCTACAGGTACAGCCCCCTCGCTTCAGCAGAAATTGGCCAACAAAAAATTGGTCTTTTCCAGCTACTGACAGACCACAGAGGGGTAAATACAGACGTCCAAGAGGCAGAGGACAACCACAAGCCCAATACAAACCTCGACAGTGGGGCACTGCAGCACAGAAGGGAGGAGAAGACAGGTCCCAAACTACCAGAAGGCAAACTCAATGACTTGCACCTCATCTGGCAAAGCAACACTCTCTTGGCAGCCCCCTTAGGAGGAAAACTCGCTCTTTTTTCAGACAACTGTCACATTGTCACAAAGGACAAATGGGTCCTAGACATAATTTCACGAGGATACAGATTCCATTTTCACACCTTGCCAATGAAAAGAGGAATGCCAAACCTGCCACAAAATCAATGGGCAGAGGCACAAAGACAAATTACAGCTCTCATGGACATGAGCCATTCAACTATACCTACTCGAGAGCAAGGCCAAGGATTTTACTCAAGACTTTTTCTAGTTCCCAGAAGGGACAATGCCTGGAGACCAATTCTGGACCTTTCAATTCGAAACACCTTCTTACAAGTACCCAAATTCAAGATGCTAACACTACAGCAGCTTCTTCCCATGTTGGGCAAGAAAGCATGGCTAGTAACGTTGGACCTCAAGGAGGCATACCTGCATGTCCCCATCAGACAGACAAAGTTGCAGAAGATACCTCCGTTTCATTGCAGGTTCAACCCATTACCAATTCTCTGCACTGCCCTTTGGCTTATCTACTGCGCCCAGGGTCTTCACAAAATGCCTGGCACCAGTAATTGCATACTGCAGACAGAGGAATTCAAGTATACCCATACCTGGACGACTGCCTCATACAAGCAGAAAGCAAGGACATCCTCTTACAACATCTGGCTTTTGTAAAACATCTAAGTTGCCTGGGGTACACAGTAAACGAAAAGAAATCAAAACTAGTACCCTCACAAAATATGACATTCCTGGGTGCCAGCTTGAATACAACGGCCCAGGAGGCTTATCTGATGCCAGACAAACTACAACTGACTCAATATTTCAGAACAATGGCAACAAAGACCCAACTACCTGCAAGAAAAATTCTTCAGGCCTCGGGCTTCATGGCATCTTGCATACTACTAATACCATTTGCAAAGCTGCATATGAGGAAATTACAGTGGTACCTAAAAAGGCGTATGGTTCTCAACACAGCCACAGCTTGGACACAATATCTCTCATTCCTTGCCTACAACAGGAGTTTCTATGGTGGTCACTGGCATGTCACCTCAACAAGGGTCAGCCTTTCACCTTGCCCCCAGCCAGGCAAACTATCACAATGGATGCTTCGGACTACGCCTGGGGGGCACACATGGCAGGACAGTGCATTCAAGGCGTATGGACTGCAGATCAAAGGAATCTGCACATCAATCAAAAAGAGATGCTAGCTGTACAGAATGCTCTGACAGCCTTCAAGAATCTGTTACATCCAGGACAACTTACAATAAGGATGGACAACACCACAGTAATGTGGTACATAAACAAACAAGGGGGTTCATACTCCTACCCTCTATGCAGGCAAGCAATGACCTTGTGGAACACAGCTCTGGCTTACCAAGTTCAGTTACAAGCTCAGTTCCTGCCAGGACAAAAGAACACATTGGCAGACGACCTCAGCAGAAACATCATGGATCCCCACGAGTGGAAACTGGATCCACAAGTATTTGCAATGATAACTCAAAAATGGGGCCTTCCAGACATAGACCTGTTTGCCAGTCCTCAAAACTATAAACTAACAAAATTTTGTACAAGGACACTTCACCATCAAGCTTGGAAAGTGGACGCACTCTCATTCAGTTGGAAAAACCTCACAAAGGTGTTTCTGAAAGTCAGAAAGGAGAGACCATGACTGATGCTCATAGCCCCAGTCTGGCCACGCCAGCACTGGTACCCACTATTGAGGAATATGGCCCAGGGCCCACCTTGGATCTTACCACAAATTGCACATTTGCTCACACAGCAAAACAATCAGATTCTTCACAGCCAGCTAAAAACCTTAAATCTGGCTGCATGGCAAATCACCTAAACATCCAGCCAGCTCCTCTTTCCCAAGCAGTTATGGATGTTCTGGAAGCTAGGAGGCCCAGCACCAGGAAGGCCTATTCGGACAAATGGAAAAGGTTTTGTGCCTGGAACCAAGCTAAAGGCCAAAACACACTTCAGCCTCACATGGCTATGATTCTGCAGTATTTAACTGAGATGTTGCACAAAGGACTTTCTTTTTCTTCCATTAAAATCCATGCATCAGCTATTTCAGCCCACTACAACACGGAACCATCCTTATTTTCGCATGCACTTCTAAGGCAGTTCCTCAGAGGGGCAAAAAACATTAGGCCCCCCAGGAGAGCACCTACACCAACATGGGACCTAAATTTTGTTCTGGAAAAACTTACGCTACCTCCCTTTGAACCAGCTTTCTCTGCAGAACTATAGTTCCTATCATGGAAGACTGCCCTGTTATTAGCAATAACTTCAGCTAGAAGAGTCTCAGAGCTGCAGGCACTAATGGCAGTGGAACCTTTCCTCATTTTCCATCAAGACAGAGTTTCTCTACGAACTAATCCTTCCTTCATGCCTAAGGTGGTTTCCAGTGTGTGTTTAAATCAAACCATTCACTTGCCCACCTTCTTCCCAAACCCACAGAACAAAGGAGAAAGACTCCTGCATTCCTTGGACATTCACAGGCAACTTCGCTACTACTTGGATAAAACTAAGGTTTTCAGAAAATCTGACCAGCTCTTTGTATCCTATGCTACAGCTTCTCAAGGGAAGGCTACATCAAAACAAACCATTTCCAAATGGATAGGACATTGCATTCGTTTCTGCTGTACCCATCATGGAAAACCAGTTCCTGCTACCATTAGGCCCCACTCTACCAGGGCAACAGCTACATCTACAGCCTTCCTCAGGGGGGGTCCAACCAAGGAGATTTTGGAAGCTGCAACTTGGAGTTCAGTACACACCTTTACCAAACACTATCACTTACCACTTTACCCTAAGAGTAGGGCTGCTTCGCCACTGCAGTTCTGCAAGGCCTTCTAGCCTCCTCTAACCCTCTATAACTCCTCCACCCATCCATAGCTTTGGGATTCTACCCAAGTGTGATGACTGCAGCAGGGTAACACGATGAACATAGTACAGTTTTGTACCTACCGTAAATGTAGATGTTCGAGTGTACACCCTGCTGCAGTCCAGGTTACCCTCCCTCCATCCCCTCTAGTCTAACTGGCTAAATCTCTACAATACCTTCCTGATGTATTTGCTTATAGCTGGAGGGATTTTGTGTTTGTGCAAAAATTACTTAATTTGGTACTAATTACTGACCACCTTTTTTGGGGGCACCTGACATCTGGGACAAGAAAAACTGAATAAAATGGCGTCTGATGCATTATATATACCCCTGGCGCACTGACGTCAGGGAAGAAGCTACAGCAACCAACGCCGGACCAAGACTTTGAAATTCCGGCCGACTGCGGGACCGCCTGATGACAGGATAACCCCTAGTGTGATGACTGCAGCAGGGTGTACACTCTAACATCTACATTTATGGTAGGTACAAAACTGTACTGTTTGACAAGAAGGTGTATACCTCTGACACACTTACTATGAGGGCTTTCATCTGCCAATTTCATATGATTAAGTACCAGCAGACTATCCTTGACCAATTTAAACAGAAAGTGTCTGCCCTGGAGGACAAAAACCTTGCCAAGGAACTGTCAGAACTCTGTCATGCTAGTGTACAGGTTGGTAAGCACTCTCTACATTGTGGATGTGATGCCATGGAGGCATCTTGCAAAACTGTCACTGATGGGTCAGTGATTAGAAGACATGCTTGGCTCTGAGAATGATCCTTTCTGGACTATATTAAATCTAATCTGTTAGATGCTTCCTTGACAGGAATGTTCTTTTTGGCCCAAAAGCAGAAGTGCTGAAGAAGGTGGAGGAGAAAGCCAAGTCTATGTAAACTGTGAAAGATTTCCTCCAGATGCAGCCCTCCAGGTTCAGTATAAATTCCCCTGCCAAATACTGATCCTTTTTTTCCCTGCCTAGAAGTGGCCAGAGGAAACCTCAAAGGAAAAAAATACATTGGCAGAGGCAACTCATGCAAAAAGGCAGACAGTGGACTTCAGAAATCTCAAGACAAGGGAGTTCTAGACCCCAAGCCACTCCCAGACTCACAATAACTCAGTCACCCCACCTTCACCCCCACCCCAAAGCTAGGAGGAAGGCTGTTTCTTTTCTGTCATACCTGGACCCTGATTACCTTGGACAAGTTGGTTCTAGACTTTATTACAAATGGCTACAAGCTCACTTTCAGAGAAATTAAAATTCTCAAGTTTTCCTGATGTCCCCCTAAATCAAACGACAGAGGGCCTGGTTCAAATTCAAAAGCTTTGTGTGCAAGGAGCAGTAGAGCCAGTCCCTCCTCCTCAACAGGGAATAAGTTTCTATTCCTGGTCCCCAGGAAAGAAGGCTCTTTGCGCCCTATCCTGGACCTGTCAAAACTCAAGCAGTTTTTCATGGTTCCCAAATTAAAAATGTTAACTCTTTAAAATCTCCTTCCATTGCTGTCCCCGCAGGCATTAATATGGTCTCCTTAGACCTAAAGTATGCCTACCTTCATATCCATATACAGGAATCCCACTGAAAGTTCCTTCACTTCAGGATCCAGTCATTTTCAATTTTCTGCTCTGCCTTTGGTTTATCTACTGCACTAGAAGTGTTTGCAAAGTGCCTGGCTCCATTAATTGCTTTCTGCAGGACCAAAGGAATACAAATCTATCCCTGCCTGGATGACTGCCTTATACAGTCAACAGGTCCCACCAAACTACTCCAGGATCTCAGATTCACCCAGAACCTACTAAATTCACTGGGGTTCATACTGACCCCCAGACGTCTGTCACTTTTTCCACCCAGAAGATTGTTTCCCTGGGAGCACTCATAGACAGCACTTTCCAGAAGTCTTTCCTCCCCCCAGAATGTGTACTTTCTAACAGATTACTTCCAGTGGATCCAAATGAAGGATCAGATTTCAGCAAGGGAATTCCTAAGAGCTCTGGGGTTTGTGGCTTCATGCATCTTCATGGTCCCCCTGGCCAAATATCACATGAGCAAGTTACAGTGGTATCTCAGGAACATATGGTGCCAGAACTCCCAACCTCTAAAGACAGAGATTTCCCTCATTCCTTGCCTCAAACTGGAGTTTGCATGGTGAGCACAGGCTTTCGTCTGCAACCCAGGCCTCCCCTTCATATTCAGTCCTCAAGGACAGACCCTTAAAACAGATGCCTCAGAAACAGCCTGGGCTCACTTCCACAACCTACAAACCGAGGGAAAGTGGAAAATCAGCATCAGAAACAAGCAAATCAACTGAAAAGGACTCATGGCTGTACAAAAATGTCTAATATCCTTCAAAGAAAAATGGACACCAGGTGTCCTGCTAGTAAAGACAGACAAAACCACAATAATGTGGTACATCAGCAGACAGGGAGGAACACACTCCTTACTCCCTGTGCCATCTCGCTATGAAAGTTTAGGAAACAGCACACACTCTAGGACTGCATCTTATGGGACCGTACATTCCAGGAGTTCAGAATGTTTTAGCAGACCGCCTCAGCAGGATTCTTATAGACCCTCATGAGTGGCACCTGCACCCAGAGATTTTCAAGACCATAACCTAGTCCTGGGGGGGGGGGTCCCTCAAGTGGATCTCTTTGCATCCAAACAGAACACACAATAGCAACATTTCTGCACCAGGGTCAAACGAGTCACCCTGGAAAAGAGATGCCTTCTCCTTCCCATGTTCTCACTTATTCATTTATGCATTCCCCCATACCTCTCGTTCCTCTGGTCCTGCTCAAGGTAAGGGAGGAGGGCCCAGGAGCAATACTGATGGCTCCAGACTGGCCCAGACAGCATTGGTGCCCTCTCTCTCCTCCTCCAACTGTGCAACCAGGCACAGTGAATTCTGCCTCCGAGGGTTGACCTCCTTACTCAAAAGGAGGGAAGGATTGTTCATCCCAACCTGTCGACTCTCAGCTTGGCAGTATGGATGATCTCACAGCGGTCTACACGGGTACCACCCTAAGTAAACAGGTGCTAGACATCCTCAGGGAGTCCAGAAGACCTAGCACTAAGAAGTCTTACAAGGCCAAATGGAAAAGGTTCTTTATTTGGTGCAAAGACCACCACCTAGAATCAGTCATTTCACATTACCAGCATTCTGGAATACCTGACTTCACTGATAAATCAGCGACTTTACTATTCTTCAGTTAAAATGTATGCTTCTATTATTTTTGGAGTAGTTTGGTGGGACCTGCTGACTGTATAAGGCAGTCATCCAGGTAGGGATAGATTTGTATTCCTTTGGTCCTGCAGAAAGCAATTAATGGAGCCAGGCACTATGCAAACACCTCTATCTTTTCCCACCCAATCTTGTGACAGTTTCTCATGGGAGTCATACACATTAGGCCTCCCATGGGACTTGAACTTTATTTTAGACAAATTAACTTTGCCTCCCTTTGAACCAGCAGCATCTGCTGACCTCAAATTTCTGACTTGAAAAACAGCTGTACTACTAGCTCTCACCTAAGGTCGGAGGGTTTCTGAACTGCAGGCCCTCATAAAAGTTCAATCCTTTCTTATTTTTCACGAGGACAGGGTTTCTCTTAGGACCAACCCATTATTCATGCCCAAGGTGATCTCTGACACTGCCTTGAATTAGCCCATCTTCCCCAGTCCTCAAAGTACAGGGGGGAGAATTCTGCATTCCTTGGATGTTCACAGGTAGCTACATTTTTACTTGAATAGAACAAAACTTTGAGAAAAACTGAACAGCTTTTCATTACCTTTGCCCCTGGTGCAGAAGGCAAACCAGCTTCCAAGCAAACTCTTTCCAGATGGATCTCCCATTGTATCTCCTTTTGCTATAGCTTTCATGGTAAGATGCCCCCAGCTGGGACTAGGCCTCACTCCACCAAGCTTACTGGTACTTGTGCTGTCTTCATCAAGGGGGTTCCCACCAAGGACATTTTAGAGGCAGCCACCTAGTCCTCGGTGCCTGCCTTCACCAAACTACCATTTGGCAGGCTTCTGCAAATCTAGATCAGGGTTTCCCACCTATTGTCCTGCAGGGCATCCTCTCTTCATCCTAGCATCCTTCCACTTTTTTTTCTGCTTTTGGAATCTTCCTAATAGTCAGGACGGCAACAGTGAAATACAAAGAACATAGTACAGTTATGTCCACTTAACATAAATGTAGATGTTCGAGTGTATTCACTGTTGCAGTCTAGTTTGCCACCCACCTACTCCCCCTTAGACTACTTATACGCTTCTATTGACTGTGCATCTCAGCCAAGGGAGCCCTTCCTTGGCCTCTCCTCTGCCAGACTCTCCTTTCAGGATGCCTCAATCTTCTCTCAGGGCTCCTCTTATTGCAGGGCAATAAAAGACCGGTGTTCTGATGCAGGCTCGCTACCTTTATAACTGAGCATACTGATGTCAATCTGGGCATCCGCCAGCCTGGGAGCCGGAAAGTTTTTTCTCTGATAGGCCGAACAAGGGCTTTCAGGGTAGGAAATCCCAAGAGTCAGGACTGCAACAGTGAATACACTTGAACGTCTATAGTTTTGGTAAGTATATACACAACTGTATTGTCTTCCATATCAGTTGCAGTATTCTTCACTGAAGGGATGTCCTGCCAAGGATAGCCCAATGTCTGGCTAGTATACCAAAGCCTTTAGATTTTATAGGTGGTGTACTTCACACATACTCACTCCATGTAGGGCATAAAGATGACGTATGGATGCAAATACTCAGGACTTCTTTGCTGCCATTCTGAATGTCATTACTGAATGTCTGAACACCCATCTGCTGTGCTGGTTACCAAACCATCTTTCATATAATTGTCGTATTGGGGGTTTCTTTTTTTTTTTTTCTCTCTCTCAGTATTGTTGTTACTTCTGATAATGTTATCCAAAAAGGGAAAATGTCAGTGTGAGAGGAGAATTCCATATAAAGGCAATCAAGGCAAGTGTCTTTTTTGTCTGTTTCCCATGACCGTACGCATTGCTATATTTGTCAAACATTTGTCTCCAAGACCCTTCAATAGTCACTTATCTTCCCTGTCCATACATCTTGAGAGCAGAAGTCTTAAATTGTTGGTTCAGGTTCTTATGGGGGAATACTCCTATCCTGAGGGACAGCTGTCTTCCAAGGAGGTGGTCAGAATGTCTGTCTAATCTGGTTGCTGTTCATCCTCCAGTAGGCGTCTGTCTAGAAGTTAGTGAAAGCCCTGTGCTTGCATTGGATTCCTCTGCCATGACCCCAATGGAGGCCGGCATGGTTCTCATTTCTTACACATCCTCTGAGGCTTTTCAAACATCTGCTCGGCTGTTGAGGAGTGAACCATGGTTGGTTATTTCTAAGGGGCCAAGGGGATTCCTCCAGTATTGGTCCAGAAAGAGATTTCTACTACTGTCATTGAATCCCGTCAAGGGACTGAACCACCAAGGGTTGTTACAGTAGACATCCTGCTTAAGAAAAAGGAAAAGACCATATTGCTAAAAATTCCCAACATGAATGGCAGGAGTTTACACAAGGCTTGTTTAATGCCTTGATTGTCTTGAAGCCTCTTCAAAAGGTGTACTGCCACTCCTCCCTGTTCTTCCACACCTGTTAAGAGAGTAATGGAACCAGATTCCTTAGATGAGGACCTAGATTCTGGGGAGTAATCCCTTGTATACTACTGTCAAATTTCTTCTCATCTGGAGTATGGTTTAGAGGAAGAGGATTCTTTAAGCCCCAGTTCCGTCCTTGGAAGTATTATCCTTTGCGTATGCTATTGCTCGTATATTGTAATACCTAAGTGGGATAGCTGTCAAATCTCTGACATTCAAGAGAGATGCTATGAGTTTCTACAAATAGTATCCTAAGCTGTCTGCATTTCCTGCTATGTTAATTGCACTTTTGGACATATTCTTTGCTGCTTCTGCAGCTCCTGACTCTCTCAGCCCATGGCCCTTAAGAAACCTGACATGTTCTACAAGGGGCCTAAAGATCTCAAATTCTTCTTTGTCCTTCTGCTTGACCCTTCTGTGTTTTCAGTCTCAACTGATAAGCCTTCTAAACTTTTCCTTCATCTAAGCTTCTTCCTTCTGATAAGGATATTAGAACTATGAAACGGTTGGGTAAACAAGTGTATACTGTGGCTATTAATTAACAAACCCACATGACCAGGTAATGTCTTTGCTCTCCTTTCTCAGGTATTTAAGGATGTGTCTGATCTGCCTGATTCAGAAGGGAAAGCTTCTGCTCTTTCCCTGCTTGGGTCCACTTTCCAAGTCACTCATCACTCCTTAAAATGCATTTGTGATGCTGCTGATGCCCCTTCCAGGGCTGCTGCTCTTTGTTCTGTGATGAGGTGGTGTTATTGTCTTTATCTTTAGGCATTTGGGTATTAAAGCCAAATGTTTGGATGTTTATCTGGATAATAGCAATCTTTTTGGGACAACTTCTGCTGACCTCTTCAAGCATACGTTTCCTCCCCTATACCCAAATTTCAGAGGAATTGCCCTCCTAAATCTGCCTTTGTTTAATGGCAGACTCGTCCACATCCCAAAGATAAAAAGGGGTCCAGTTGTATTCCTCTTAAGTCCACTCAGACTGCTATATCTCAGAAGCATTCCTTTTGGGACAAATCTGTTTTTTTATGACATTTTCCTTTTCTTTCCCTCAGCCAAATACCCTTCTCTCCCAAACTGGTAACAGATCACTTCAGACTCCTGGGTGCTGCCTTTCATTCATCAGTGGCATTTCATGACATGGAAATCCCCCCACCCCCACCTCTTTTTTTCAGGCATTCTGCTTCTTCCTCCAGACAAACTCTGTATTCTAAAGGTTTTGCAGTCCCTTATGCACGAGGGCACCATTCAACACATCCTACCCATCCAAGTGGGAAGAGATTTTTACTCCAGGATGTTTTTGGTTCCTCTTAAGTAGACTTCTCTCACCTCAACCCTTATTTTCTGAAGGTCCTTTCTTTCAACCAGTCTCTTTAGACTGTTTCCTCCTCTTCTCCTCAGGCCTTCGTCTCTCTAGACCTCAAGGATGCCTCTCCTCAGATCTTTATTCACCCTCTGTTCAGGAAGTTTTTCTCTTTTTTCCTCTCATTTTCAGTTCTCTGCTTTGCCCTTTGGCCTTTCTACTGCCCCAAGGGTATTCCCCAAAAGTCTTGCTCCTGTCATTGCCCTTTGCAGGCTTTGAGGCATACAGATATTCTCTTATTTAGATGACCTGCTTATTCAGGCTCCTTTTCCCAGCAGTCTTTTACAAGAACTTCACTTTACCACTTGTCTGTTACAAAGTTTGGGTTCACCATCAGTCTCAAGAGGTCTGTACTTGCACCTTCCCAGGATATTTTTCTTTGTCGCAGGATTCAGACCACTCCCATATTGACTTCTCTTTATGCTTCAAGGGTTTCTCTTTCACAAACATCTTTTAGTCTCTTCTTCCTCTGTCCTCTGTCTCGGCCAGGGAATTTCTCAGGATTGTGGAGTTTATGGCCTCCAGCAGTCTATGCTTCTTGCCAGCCGCCATATGAGGAAGCTCAGTACCTTAAGTCAGTGTGGCTTCAGCACTGCCACCCTTGCAGTTCCATGTTCCTTTTCTTTCTGGTCTCAAACCTGAGCTCCGGTACTGGATTCAGCAAATTTCTCTCAAGCTGGTCTGCCCTTTCATAGTCCATTTCCTTCCCAAGAACTGTTCACAAGTGCCTCAGACCTGGAGTGAGGTACTTTTTGTGGCCCTCTGAAAGTTGAGTCTCTGACCCCTTCATCAGAGGTTAGACCATATTAGCGTGAAAGATGTAAAAGAGATGAGGGCTCTGCTTCTGGCTCTACAGGCCGTTCATTCCTTTTTTTCCCCAGCCCCCTGAAAATCTTCATGGATAACCACCATGATGTGATACATCAACAAGTGGGAGGGTGCAAGGTCTTGTCTCCTTTTTAAGCTAGCTCTTCAGGCCTGGGATGTGGCTATCCATTGTCAGGTGACTCTTCAGTCAATTTACATTCCTTCAGAACACGATCTAGTGGCAGAATCTGTGAGCAGCTCCAGAACACAGGTTCATGAATGAATGCTTCACAGAGATGTGTTTCTGCACATAGTCTATTGGTGGGGCATTCCTGTGGTGGATCTTTGTCTTCCTTCTGAACACACAACTTCCTCTCTTCTGTTTGAGAGTACCAAGTTCTTTGACTTGGAAAGTGGGCGCCCTTTAATTTCGGTATGCCTTTCCTGCCATTCCTCTGTGGACACAAGTTCTAGATTAAATCAAGCAGTACTCTCCTAAAATCTTGGCGACTCCATTTTGGCTCACACAGCACTGTTTCCCCCTTTTGTCATCTGGCTGGGGCAGTCACAAGTTACCTCATTGTATGGATTTTCTCACAAGCCGAGGGGTCTCTTATCCTTTCTCACCTGTCCACTCTTTCAATGGCATAGTGGGTGATATAGCTATGATCCCTTTTAGGCAACTCTTTTCTGAGGATGTGCTTGTAGTTTTGCTGGAGGCGAGGATACCCACCACCAGAAAATCATATGCATCTAAATGGAAAAGATTTTCTGTCTGGTGCACCTTTCATCATCAGGATCCCTTCTCAGTAGGGATTCCTCTGATACTCTTGTTTGTGTGATCTGCTCCAATTTGTCTTGGCTTATTCTTTAGTTAAAGCTCACCCACATGTTCTCTCTCTCTGCCCTTGAACCCTCCTATGGCCTCTTGGTTTGAGTTCAAAGAATTTCTGAAAGGTGTCCTTCATATCAGGCCCCGGAGAAAGTTTATTCCTTCTCGTTGGAACCTCAATTATGTTCTTGAAAATTTGACTCTGGTTCTAGTGCTAGTTCAGCTTCCTTGCAGCTTTGTACTTGAAAGACTTTTTTGCTGTTTGCTATTACTGCGATCAAGTGTGTTGAGTTTAAGGGTGCACATAGTCCTATGATGATTTCTTCTTTTTTAATTTTCCACAAAGACAGGGTGTCTTTGTACTAACTCGTTTTTATGCCCAGAGCGGTTAATGAGTTGTAGCTATTATCAGCATTTTGAACTTCCTTCTGTTTTTCCTTCTCCACAGAATGCCAGTGCGACCTTCACAGACAGCTCAGATATTTAGATAAAACCAAGGGTATTCACAAATCTAAGCAACTTTTTGATCTGATGTCATTTTCATTCATTACTCAACTGTTGGGTTCGGAGCAGATCCTCTGATCTAACTCTGCCGCTTCTTCCAGCTGGTGGAATACTGAAAACTCCCGAGCTCCTCCTCTTGCCCATAATGCCGTAGTCACATATACCTCAGATCTTGTTTGCCACCTTAGCATATGGAAGTAGTTGCTGCTTACTCTTGAGCGAGCATAGTCTATTTCTATGAGTTAGTTGTTTTATATACATTTAATTTTTTATTTTTCCCTTTTTGTAAGTCCTGTATTTATACAGAAAATCTTTAGACTCTTCCTCTGAGTATTTCCTAAGTATCATTGTTGGTATTTCCTTTGTACTCTATTACCATTGTTGATATTTCTCTTGATGTTCTTCGTGTTTCACTTTTGCAGTCATTACATTTGGGTAATCTGCTGGCAGGTTGCCCTTAGTCGGCCTGATTAACAAAGTCTTGGGTCCTGCGTCAGTTGCTGTCCCTTCTTTCATGACGTCAGGGGTATAAAACATGCAGCCGACGCCATTACATCAGTCTTTCTTGCCGCGCGGTGCCCGAAGCAGAAGCTGTTCGCAAGTGCTGGTCAGCCGACTCCTGAAATTTTCGTTTTTGAGTTTCAGAACCGAAGTCTTCAACTAAAAGTTAAGTACCCCCGTTTGGGGAAACTTTTTCTTGTTCCTTGCAGATGTCAGTAAAAGTTAATAATTGCATTACTTGTGGGAAGCAAATACCTCTTAAGGATTTTCATTTGTACTGTATTCCTTGCCTAGCCCCTGACCACAACGTGCCTTGCTGTTGGTTTTGTGCTAAATTTAATCAACGCACGATTAAACGTCTGTATATTTTTGCTTCTAAATATTTTGGCTCAAGATTTAACTATCCAGAAATGTCGTCGGTTAGCAATCCGACTACCGGAATACCTAAAAAACGCAAAGAAAAAGCCCGAGACAGACCGAGGTCCAAAACTGATGAGTCGCCGGTTCACCGGTACTCAGTGAGGTGCTTTCGCAGACCCTGATACCAGCTACATTTGATTCGCAGAACTCTACTGAGACCCATTTGGAGTCCGGTATGCCGCGAGATACTTTAAGTATTGAACCCGCGGATGTCTCTACCTTAGATGGGTCCGGAGCCACTGAGCAGGCACCGGCTTCTGAGGGTGTTTACAGGCCTAAAGATTTGTATATTAGACCAACGCCATCTTCAAAACTAAGGCCTAAAACTACTTCTATATATAAAAAAAACGACGCTTGGGCCACATGTGCAGGCCCCAATGCCTAAAAAACAAATTATCAAAATGGGCTGAAGATTTAATTACCTTGATCAGGGGTACCCATCCCCCTCCTGCTAAGAGGCCTAGGCAAGGCACTGACTATGAATCTTCTGATCAGGTTTCTATTTTTTCTGATTCCTCTTCTGATCAGGAATTATCTATACCCACTTATGAGGATTCTGATGCAGAAGACTCCATCCCTTCTGCTTCTCCCCCTGAGGATTTCTCTTTTGGAGAAACTTTGCATACCTTAAGGAAACACTTTCACTGGGAGAGTCAGGATTTCTCTGAATCTAAAAATAGACTTGGGGATTTTCTTCTTCTTCCTCAGCATAGGCCTTTGGCTATACCTCCTGTTCTAAACATTGTTGATGATGTTTTCTCAGAATCCAGTATGGCTCCTGATTCCCTGCCTCCGGCTCCTAGTAAGCCAGACAGATACTACAGGGTTCCTGATTCCCACAAATTCCTTTTCAAAAACCCTACTGCTGACCCTGAAACCATTTCTCAGGGTCCCAAGGGCATTAAGGCCTCTACTGCTAAAAATCCTACCCCTTCTGATAGAGATTCCAGGGCGCTGGATAGATGGGGTAAGAAGGTTTACACGTCTGCAACCTTGGCAATCATGGCTTTAAACTTTCAATTTCATATGCTTAAATATCAACAGCATGTCATGGGTTTACTTAAACAGACTGATGTTGATTTCTGACTGTGGAAAATAAGGAGTTGCAGGATTTATTACATTCAGCTGAACAGGTTGGAAAACATACTTTGCAATGTGGTTTTGATTCCTTGGAGGCCTCTTGCAGGGCTGCTGTAACTGGATCTGTGATAAGAAGGCATGCTTGGCTCAAGGAGCAAAGTCTGCCTGACCATATTAAAGCAAAATTGTTGATTGCTCCTTACAACAGAACAGTCTATTTGGTAATAAGGCTGAAGAAGTGTTGAAAAAGATGTTAGATAAAGCTAAATCTATGCAAACTGTGAAAGATTTCTTACAAGTGCAGCCACCCAGGTTTAGTAGGCACTGGTCTACTAAGAACTGGTCCTTTCCAATACCACTAGAGCCACACAGGTCTAACCCAGACATTCCAAAGGCTCCATGTTTCAGTCAGAAGGAACTTTTAGAACAAAGCAATAGGGTGCCTCCACCTCCAAATCTGGAAGCAAAAAGGCACCTCCCTATGGTAAACAGTCTCAATGACTTTCCACTGCAATCACCAAGCACTTATCTTTTGGCCGCCCCTTTGGGGGGAAAACTGGCACTTCATGCACAAAACTGGCAACTGATTACCCAGGACAAATGGGTTTTAAATATAGTATCCCAGGGATACAGATTTCATTTCTACACGTTGCCAATCCCAAACGGATGGCCAAGTCTGCCTCCAAATCAGTGGGCAGAGGCCCAGAAACAAGTTATGCCCCTCATGAATATGAAGGCTATTCAACCAGTACCAGAAAAGGAACAAGGTTTCTATTCAAGACTTTTCCTGGTACCCAGAAAAGACATTCTGTACTTATCCATTCTAAATACATTTCTGGACATTCCAATATTCAAGATGCTGACACTTCAACAGTTACTACCTATACTAGGCAAGGATGCCTGGTTGGTAACTCTAGACTTAAGAGGCTTACCTGCATATCCCAAGAGGCTTACCTGCATATTCCAATCGGGGAATCTTGCAGAAGATACCTCCGCTTCAAAGCAGGCTACTTGCATTACCAGTTCTCTGCACTGCCCTTTGGCTTATCTACTGCGCCCACGGTCTTCACAAAGTGCCTGGCACCAGTAATTGCATTTTGCAGGCAAAGAAATATTCAGATGTATCCATACCTGGACGATTGTCTAATTCAGGCAGCAAATAAGGACACTCTTCTAAAACATCTGGCATTTGTAAAAAGGGTTCTAACTTGTCTAGGTACACCATAAACGAAAAGAAGTCACAACTGGTACCCTCTCAAAAAATTACATTCCTGGGTACAAGCTTGAATACATCTGCCCAGATGACTTACCTTACACCAGAAAAACAAATTCAATTGATGACTTACTTCAAACAGGTGGCCACAAAAGCCCAGCTATCTGCAAGACAAATTCTGCAGGCCTTAGGATTCATGGCCTCCTGCATTCTTCTAATTCCATATGCAAGACTGCATATGAGGAAACTTCAATGGTACCTAAAAAGCTTATGGAGTCAACATTGTCACTGGCTGGAAACAATGATTCCTATCCTACCTTGCCTGCACCTAGAGTTCCTATGGTGGGCAGAGGCCTGCCACCAAAACAAGGGACTGTCATTCATTCCACCCCCTGCCACCCAAAACCCGACGACAGACGCATCAGACTATGCTGGGGGGGCGCATCTGGCAGGGAGATGTATTCACTGCAAATAGAGCCCAAATCAAATGCACCTACATATCAATCTTGAGAGAGATGTTAGCTGTACAGAATGCTCTGACAACTTTTATGGACTACCTTCATCCAGGACAGCTACTGATGACCGACAACACCACAGTCATGTGGTACATAAACAAGCAGGGGGGGGGTACTCATTCCTGCCCCCTTTGCAGACTAGCCATGGCATTGTGGAACATGGCCTTGACTTATCAAATACATCTACAGGTTCAGGAAAGCAAAATATTCTGGCAGACGAACTAAGCAGAAATCTTATGGACCCACACGAATGGAAACTGGAACCACAAATTTTCAACATGTTGATATGCAAATGGGAGAGCCCAGACATAGATAGTTTCGGGGTGAGGCAAAAAGATCACTTGGACAAATTCTGCACAAGACGACTTCACAAAAAAGCTTGGAAAGTGGATGCTCTGTCCTTCAGCTGGAAAAACCTATCAGTCTATGCCTTTCACCCTCTGCCTCTGCTCTCCAAAGTCCTACTAAAAGTCAGACAGGACAAACCAAAAATGATACTGATTGCTCTAAACTGGCCTCGCCAACACTGGTACCCGCTCCTGCGCAATGTGTCGCACCTTCCTCAGTGGTACCTGCCTCAGACACCTTACCTACTGTCTCAGTAGAACTATCAAATTCTGCACACTCTGCTCCAAACTTTGAATCTTGCAGCGTGGCTAATCAACTAATTTCACCAACCACATTTCTCAGCAAACCTGTGATGGATGTCATTTTGGAGGCTAGAAGGCCTAATACTAGAAAATCTTATGCTGACAAATGGAAAAGATTCTGTGCCTGGAACCAAGCACAAGGAATAAGCACAGCAATGCCCAATATTCCTCAGATTCTGCAATACTTGACTGAGATGCTTCACAAGGGCCCATCTTTTTCTTCCATAAAAATCCATGCCTCTGCCATTTCAGCTCATTACAACACAGAGCCTCCCCTCTTTTGTCATCCTCTGTTAAAGCAGCATCTCAGAGGGGCCAAAAATTTAAGACCTCCCAGGAGAGCACCAACTCCTGCATGGGACCTCAATTTTGTTTTGGAAAAACTCGCTCTACCTTCTTTTGAGCCATCTGCTACTGCAGACCTAAAATTTCTCTCTTGGAAAACAGCTTTTCTTTTAGCAGTCACTTCAGCTAGAAGGATTTCAGAACTACAGGCTCTTATGGCAGTGGAGCATTACATTATTTTTTACCCAGACAGGGTGTCTATCCGGACCAATCCATCCTTTATGCCTAAGGTGGTATCTAGTGTGGCCCTTAATCAGACCATTCATCTGCCAACTTTCTTTCCAAATCCACAGAACAAGGATGAGCGGATTCTGCATTCATTGGATGTACTCAGACAACTAAGATTCTACGTAAACAGGATAAAATCTCTAAGAAAATCTGAACTATTGGTGGCATTTGCTGCAGGGGCAGAGGGAAAGGCTATTTCGAAGCAGACTGTTTCCAAATGGATAAGCCATTATATTCGTTTCTGCTATATACACCATGGTAAACCTGTCCCCAAGGGGATCCAATCTCATTCCAGCAGGGCTGCATCTACTTCTGCAGCCTTTCTCCGAGGGTTTCCTACTAGAGACATTCTAGAAGCTGCAACCTGGAGCTCAGTTCATGCATTCACCAAACATTACCATTTACCTCTCTTCTTTAAATCCAGAGCAGGCTTTGCCACTGCTGTCCTGCAGGGCCTTATAGCTACTCCTAATACAGTATAAATCCATCCTCCCAATCATAGCTTTGGGATTCTACCCTAATGTAATGACTGCAACAGTGAAACACGAAGAGCACAGTACAGTTGTGTACACTTACCATAAATGTAAATGTTCAAGTGTATTCACTGTTGCAGTCCTGGTTACCCTCCCTCCAGCCCCCTGTTTTTCTCTAACTATACCTCTCATTTCTGTTACTATCTTTAAAAGCCTTTTTGATGTATTTGCTTTTGTTTGGAGGTATATGTTTTGTTTTATATTGCATATATATATATATATATATTTTGCTCCCCATTTGGGAGGCACCTGACATCTGGGGCAAGAGAAACTGATATAATGGCGTTGGCTGCATGTTTTATACCTCTGATGACCCGACGTCATGGAAGAAAGGACAACAACCGACGCAGGACCCAAGACTTTAATCAGACCGACTGAGGGCAACCTGCCAGCAGATTACCCAAATATAATGACTGCAACAGTGAATACACTCTTACATCTACATTTATGGTAAGTGTACACAACTGTACTTTTCTTTTCTTTCTTAGTGTTCAAAAAAAATTTAATTTCTTAATTTTTTCCAGGTTTACTGCTAATTATGTCCAAGAAACCTTCAGGTTTCAAAAAGTGTGTGGTCTATGGCCATAAAATTCCAAATTTGGATACACAGACTAAGTGCTTAGGCCCATCTCACCTGGATTCTGATTGCGAGATGCAAAGCTTTCAGTTTGTGGGCCTTGATGGATAGAAAAAAAACAACTTTAGTCAAGGAAGTTTGCTACCCTCTAAACCTGCTTTGACAGCCTTTGGGGTTCAGTCCCCACAAAAAGTTGATAAGAAGGGAGATTCTTTGTAAAGAGACTAAGATCTCTGGATCCATGTACCTCTTTGGCTCTGGTATCTGAACCTCCTGTTAAGGTAGCTAAAGTATCTGATCTGACCGATTTGGATCAAACACCAGATCCGAGGAGATTTCTCTGCTCTAGATCACCTCTACTGCTCCAGGATCTTCTCTTCTTGGCTCCCTTCCCTTTTTTTGGAGCATTCACCAAGACAACATTATAGACCATCTTCAACAGCCTCATCTGTTTGATCATCTGAGAGTCTAACAGAAGTCGATGTGGACAGGCTGATAAGGAGATTACTCAGGATGCAGAATCAAATGGGAGTTCTTCCAGCTCTGACTCCATTGGGTCCAGAGACCCTTGTCAGTACCACTCCCCTGTTATTGGCTCATTTTCCTATCTGACCTTTGGTTTTGGAGCCACTGGATCTAAAAGTCCCGGAGATGTGTGACTCTGATCTGAAGATCCTGGCATCTCTGAGTGGTCTGGCACTGAGCACTTCAGTGTCGTGCGACTTTCAGAGCCTTGGTGTTGGAGTAGACTGAAGCTGTTGGAGCCATCTCTGCCCCTCGGAAAGTCAGCACTAAATAGTTTGGCTCAGACTCTCTGCTGGAGTCGTTTGCCTTTGGGTTGGAGGGAAACTATGGTCCATAAAGCATGCCTTATCAGAGCCATAAATTTTTTTCTCCAAGGCATTCTGCATTCGAGGTAGTGGAGAGAACGATCTGTGTTCCCAGAGTTCGGATTTCTCTTCCCTGTTTGATTCCGACTACCCAACTGCATTTGACTCTGTGTACAGAGCCTTGGTAAGCTATGTCAGTGGGATAGCCAGCCCAAACCAGTCTCCAGCACACTTGATAGGGTATAATAATCTCTTTTGATACTTCTTCAGAGCATCTCACCGAAGACATTCCCAGAAAGATGAGGTGTACAAGGAGGCATGTAGGCCCTCCGCAAGAGTCAGAGAAGATAACTTTGATGAAGGGAAAGGGTCTCCTGGATCACCACCTTGACAGTGTCTTGTTTGGAGACTTCTTAGAACTCTGTCTTGTCAAGAAGGATCTCTTCAGCTTAACAGGAACAACAGTTGGCCAAGAGCTTTGTTTCTGGCAATTGTCTGTTGGGGAACCCCCTCCTTACAGAAATTCTTGTCCTTTTAAGCAAAATATGTTTTATGTTTTGACTGAAGTCTGTGTTTTTCCTTTAAGAAACATTTTTTTTTGCAATGTCAGAAGTTCCTGTCAGGAATTGATATTCTTAGTTACTTGTGTCTGGTAATCTAACTGGGGATGTTTCTGCGAGCATTTATGTACTGCTTGTTTTTTTTTTTTTTTTTTTTGACAAAAAAGTTTTACGGTAGTGACAGGCAAGAAGGTGTGTGTCAGTGTAATGCTTATGCTCCTTTCGTGGCAACCTACCTGCCATGTTCTGTTCTGTTGATTTATTTTAAATGTTTGATTGGAGTACTGACAGAAGATTTGTGTTGTTCTGATTGTTCTTTATTTATGAAGGGATTAGGAAAATTGTTGAGTGTAAGTGTGTTGCTTGCGAACACTGTGACAACTTACTTTCTGACAGACTTGCTCCAGCAATTTGGCCCCTGTTTCGTTGCTACAGCATTGATAATTACTTCGGTCCTGTGGATTCTTCTCCTGCTGTATTTACAAAATAAAAAAATCAGTTAACAAGAGTCCTTGCCATTATCATGGACTCAGTCTACACCTCGGCTATCAGTGAGTGAATCTGCATTAGCTTCGGCTTCCTCTGTTGTAGTCCTTTAGGTCATCATGACCTACATTACTCAAGCCCTAACTTTCTAGCCCAACGGTTCCTGGAGTTCATAAATTCAAATGCCATGGAACAGCTAGTCACTGTTCCCACGAGAGGAGAAAATATACTAGATCTCATTGTCACAAACATGGGGACAAAATGCTCCACACCGGAAGTATATCCCTCATTGGTGAGATCTGATCATAAACTAATCTCACTGGAAATCCACATCCCGCCTCCACCCCAAACAAAAAAGACCATAGTGAAGAACTTCTCTAAAGCAAACTTCACACTACTCAAGACTGGTGTGGTATCCTTCAAGGCCCCTGAGTCAGAGGAAACCACAACCCAAGCTGCGGAAGCCCTTACAAATGCCTTCTATGAACACCTCCAGGACTGCATGGATCAGGCAATCCCAAATAAAACCAAGACTCTTTCCACAAAGGGCAAACGTCCAGTCTGGTGGACCCCAGCCATTAACAAACTTTACAATAAGAGGAGAAAGCTATTACATGATAGAACAAAATCCATAAAAGGGAAGTCACCCCTGATCATTATTAGTAAAAAATACGAGCACTCATAAAATCAACTAAGGCCAATTTTGAGAGAAAATTGCCATGGATTCAAAGGACAATCATAAGGCCTTTTTCAGCTATGTTAGGAACCTGGGTGGAAACTCACAGATATGCTCAGAATTAGTCCAAAATGATACAAAAATCACTGAACCCACAGACATTGCCAACATACTGGCAGACAGGTTCAGTGCAAACTTCACCCCCCTCCCCCCCCCTAAAGGAGAGATAACTATCCCAGCCGAGTGTAGCCTCCCGGACATCTCAAATGCGCAGGTGAAAGCTGCTCTCTCTAAAGCTAAAAATACAGCATCAATGGGACCGGATGGTGTCCCCGGCTGTGTGCTACACGAGCTAAATGAGGAATTAAACCCGCACATAAGGCAGCTGTTTAATCTCAGCCTTACCACAGGATACGTGCCCAAGGAGTGGCGTACGGCAACTGTGGTCCCACTCCACAAAGGTGGCGCCTCACGGACCCTGGTAATTACCGCCCCATAAGCTTAACAAGTCTAGTTTGCAAAGCTATGGAGAGGATCATAATGGAGCTCATAAACAAAGATATAGGGGACTTGCAGACATTGGACCCGACCCAGTTTGGCTTTGTCAAGGGAAGATCATGCCTTTTGAACTTGGTCGACTTCTACGAAATAGTCACCAAGGCCATTGATGAGCAAAAGCAGTCCATACAGCCTACCTTGACCTTGCAAAGGCTTTCGACACAATACCCCACTCGGGTATTGTAGAAAAACTTACCAGCTTAAATGTAAACCCATATGTCACAAGATGGGTTGCAAACTGGCTTAAGGACAGAACCCACAGGGTTAGAGTTGCTGGCGCTGTGTCAGACTCCAAGCCGGTCACAAGTGGTGTCCCACAGGGCTCGGTCCTTGGCCCCTATTGTTTGGCATCTACTTCTCAGAAGTACAGGCCAACATGGGAGGACTTTGGCTGACAAAGTTTGCAGATGACTGCAAACTGGGCCATAGTGGAAAGTGCATCGGACACTGATATCCTTCAGAAGGGACTCACGGAAACAGATAGCTGGTGCCAGAGCCATGGCCTGAAGTTAAACGCCAAAAATGTATAGTCATACCCTTCGGGAAAAACAAGGTAACCCCAAGCTACCATATAGGTGGCAATCCACTAAGCACAGAAGAGGTTATCAGGGACCTGGGGACCCAGGTTGACAGTGGCCTTTCTTTTGACACTCACATTGCTAAAGTGGTTAGAAAGACCTTCTACATTGCTCACCTGATCATGAAGGGATTCACATCCAGATCTAGTGAGGTCATTGTTCCCTGTACTCTTCACTTATCAGACCAATGATCGAGTACAATGCCCCATTCGGGATGTATCTCACCCGACATCTGCAGCAATTGGAGAGACCCCAAAAGTTCCTCACCAAAAGGATAAAGGGACTCCAAAATCTGTCATATGCTGCCAGATTGAAGAAACTCCAGCTCTATTCAGTCGCATACCGTCTGCTCAGAGGTGACATGTGCCTGACATACAAGGCCATGTCCAACCCGAATTAATGGACATGCTCCACCTCAAAAATCCAAATCCACCAAAACCACTAGAGCAAGCGACTTAAACCTTAGCACGGATATAAATAGGACGTGCTGGAGGGATAGATTTATCACTCAGAGACTCCCTATGCTGTGGAATAAAATCCCGGTCCATGTGAGGCAGAGCACCTCGCTGACTCTGTTCAAGAGAAATCTAGACCTGTGGATGGGAGATCGTAGGTTTACCCCGGGAATCATCTCTGGGTCACTGCTGGACAGAGGCACAACAAACTAATGGGCACAGTATTTTTTCATATAAGGGGTGGCGTAAGCCACAATAATTTGGGCTAGGCTTATAAATGCCTTAGGGCAGATAGCCTAGTATAAACCTATGAACCTATGAAAGGTCAGTCATGTCCTCTTTGGCTTTACTAGTGTCTGATAGGGCATGGGAGAGAACCATCTTCTCTAAATCTGGGAGACACTCCGGAAGATCCTTCTCTGGGTAACTGGAGGACGTGACCATTAGACTGAGTCAGTCTTCCTCCACAGCAACTCTTAAGAAAAAAAAAAGATTAAGCATTTTTCATCTGAAGTAATTACAGATGTTATGTGATCCTATCTCGCCTACATTCTGTACTGATGGGCTCGGAGCCGATCCTCAGCTCCGACTCGGCACGCTATGCTATAGAGCGAAGCCTCTTATTGGCTGAGCTATTCTCTATCCCAGGATGCACCACCACTTCCCCAGATCTTGTTCCTCAAGGCCTTCGGGGCTCAGCCCTCCGCCTCCTGGGTGTCTCCGCCCTTCGACGAGCTCCTAGATTTGATCTGTCGAAGGGCGTGGGAGCATCCAGACTCTGTGGATCCGATGCCTGCTCGCCCAAATAAATTCTTATCAGCACCCCCAGAGAAGGAGTTTCTGACCAAAGGTGTGGCTGTAGATGCCCTGGTGGTGGCATCTGCTACCCAACAAGATGTAGCAGAGGCTTCGACGTCCGTCCATCCTCCTAATAAGGAGTCTAGGAGCATGGATCGGTACGGGAAGCGCACCCTCAGTTCAGCGGCCTTTACTTTAAGGTCCCTGAACTATTTAACGCACTTCACTAGATTTCAGAGGGATCTGATCAAGGAGCTTTCAGATACCCTCTTGGGTAACCTACTTGAGCAGCTGGCCCAGACGGTTGGCTCTCAGTTGGCTACGCTGTCATCGATATCAAACTCGTCCATGAGGCTCATTTCATATGCAGCCGAGGGGGCGAGTAGAGCGGCGGGTACGGGTGTTGCTCTATGGAGGCAAGCCTGGCTCCGCCTGTGTCATTTTGCGGAAGCCTTTAAGTCTTCCTTTGCCGACGCTCCCTTTGATGGGTCCTCTTTGTTTGGACCCAAGGTAAAGGACACATTGACCCGCTGCGAGCAAGAAGGTAAGACTTTGACTGCCGTAGGGGCATGATTTTCCACTCCCTTTTGGCCTTACCCCAAGGCTAAAAGAGGAGGGAAAATGTGGTTCCGTAAATCCCAGAAGTCTTATCCCTCGCAGCAGGACGATCCCCCTTCTAGAGGCAGAGGAGGGGGAAATTTTTCTGGAAGACGCCGTCCCAGAGGCGGCAGAGGCCCCCACAACACTGGAGACCGCGAGTCCTTTCGTGGCTCTTAATCCTTCCACAATCCCTGAAGGATTGCCCGACTGTGCAGCTCCGGAGCCAGTCGAGGGTCGTTTTTCGAGGCACCTCGCCGGAGGTTACGCCATCCCCTTTTCACACCCTCCACCACCGTCCAAGAAAATCCCGGACCCGCCACCCAGTCAATGGGAAATCGCAGCCTTAGAAATCTCAAAGCTGCTTCAAAAAGGAGTCATCCAACCGGTCCCCGCAGACCAGATCGGATTAGGGACTTACTCAAGATTCTTTTTGGTGCCAAAAAAGACCGGGGACTTGAGGCCCATTTTGGATCTCAGCATCCTAAATCGATCAGTCAAAAAGTCCAAGTTCCGAATGGTCACCTTACAATCCATTCTCCCACTGCTGGAGAAAGGTGTTTGGATGTGCTCCATAGATCTCAAGGACACCTATTATCACATCCTGATAGATCAGGCATCCAGGAGACATTTGTGCTTCAGCCTGGGAGACGGTCATTTTCAGTTCTGCGCACTGCCCTTTGGTCTCACCACAGCCCCCAGGGTGTTGACCAAATGTTTGGCGGTCGTGACTGCTCACCTGAGGAGTCTAGGATTCCAGGTGTTTCCGTATTTGGACGACTGGCTCCTAACTGCCACCTCCAGGCGACTACTATTGCAGAACCTACAAGCCACCATATCACTAGGCACTTCCCTTGGAATCACCTTCAATTGGCCAAAGTCTGTGTTGCTGCCATCTCAGCGCATAAGGTTCATCGGAGTAGAGATAGACTCAAACCAAATGCGGGTCTATCTTCCTACAGAAAGGATACAGACTACACAGGCTCAAGTCCGAGCCTTGCTTCTCAGATCCAAAGCTCCAGCCAGGATGGTCCTGCAGCTATTAGGCTCTATGTCGGCCACTGTTCTCCTAGTCCCCTTAGCAAGATTGCATATGAGAATTCTCCAGTGGCTCCTATCGACACAGTGGTCCTTTCAGGATCTCCTCTCAGTCACCTCATACGGATCACGGAAACCTGCAAACGGGACCTTCGCTGGTGGCTGGTGCCCTCCAATCTGGATCAGGGACGACCCTTTGTTCCACCTCCTCCTATGGCCACATTGACGACGGACGCCTCCCAGATGGGGTGGGGGGGGCATTACCTGGGCAGGTCAGTCCAAGGCAAATGGCATTCAGAAGAGAGTCTCCTTCATATCAACATTTTAGAAATGAGGGTGGTGTTTCTGTCTCTACAAGCCCTCCACGATTACCTCCCTCAGGGCGTAATTGCCATTCACTCCGACAACATGTCAGTAGTCTGGTGTCTGAACAAGCAGGGAGGGACCAGATCCTACCCCCTTTGCAGAGAGGCCATGAGAGTTTGGGAATGGGCAGTGGCGACCAGACGTTTTCTGGTAGCAACTCATATCCCTGGCAAGTCCAACGTGATAGCCAACAGACTAAGCAGAACTATTCTCTCTCCTCACGAGTGGTCTCTGAACGATGCAGTGACAACTCGGATCTTCAGCAGATGGGGAACTCCTTGTTGCGACGTTTTTGCAACCCCGCTGAACGCGAAGTGCAGAAAGTTCTTCTCTCTTACTCCAGCTCTGGGGGAGAGTCCTATGGACGCATTAGCCCATCCTTGGCCCACCGGCTTGCTATACGCCTTCCCTCCAGTTCCCCTCCTTCCCAGAGTGATCCAAAAGGCGTCTCACTTGGGGAGCAAAATGATTTTAGTTGCCCCTTACTGGCCTCGTCAGGTATGGTTCCCCTATCTTCGGAAATATGCACTGGACGGACCATGGTTCCTGGATCAGATCCCAGACCTATTAATTCATCAGTCGGGACAACTCCATCAGTCCCTTCACACTTTGAAGTTAACAGCTTGGCTCCTCCTCTTCCGACTATAGTCAGGAATCACACTTTAGACCTGGAAGTCATACGTATCTTATCCTCGGCCCACATGTCTGCCACTAAGAAATTGTATATTAGCAAATGGAAGAGATTTGCTGTTTGGGCTCAACTCCGGGGTCTAGATCCCATCACTGTTCCAGTGTCAGAAGTCCTGAAATTTCTAACTTCCCTATTCAATCAAGGTTCTTCAGTCTCTACCATCAAGGTCCAGTTGGCAGCTATTTCCAATTTGCATGAATCTATAAACCCACCTTTAATGAGCAACAAATTGTGTAAAACCTTCATGAAAGGTGCTGCGCTTTTACGACCTCCGATTTCTCATCCTGCTCCTCCGTGGGATCTCGATGTGGTATTACGTGCCTTAACCTCCTCCCCCTTCGAACCGGCAGCAACCTGTGATTTGAAACTTCTTTCTTGGAAAACTGCCTTTCTGGTCGCGATTACTTCTGCCAGAAGGGTTTCAGAGCTTCAAGCTCTATCTGTAAAACCACCGTACCTGGTTTTTCACAAAGATAGAGTATCCCTCAGGCCTAATCCATCTTTTGTCCCTAAAGTTTGTTCCAGTTTTTGCCTGCAACAGTCATTAGAACTTCCAGTTTTCTTTCCAAAGTACTCAAACAAAGCGGAATACATCTTCCACACATTGGATGTTCACAGGCAATTGCATTTTTATTTAGACAGGACCCAACAAACACGGAAAACAGATTAATTGTTTGTGTCCTTTTCGGATAATAAATTGGGCAAAGCCGTCACAAAGGTCACTATTGCCAAATGGATCAGGGACTGTATTAGTCAGGCTTATTCCTCTTCTAATAAAGAGCTTACAACCTCTGTCAAAGCTCACTCTACAAGAGCTATGGCTACTTCAATAGCATTCCATTCTAAGCTTGCCATTAGTGACATTTGTGCTGCGGCTACGTGGTCTTCCCCACACACCTTCATTTCCCACTACAAATTGGATGTGGCATCTCGGGGGCGAGCTTCATTTGGTTCCACAGTGCTCAGGAGTGTTTTCCAGTGAGCCACCCAGGAATTAGGTGCTAGGGACGCTGTCCCATCAGTACAGAATGTAGGCGAGATAGGATCACATAACATCTTTTAGTTATGTACTTACCATAACTTTAGTTGTTTGGGATCCATCTTGCCTACATTCCTAATAACCCACCCTCCTTCCCCCTGCCTTGGAGATCAGAAGAGATCGGACGGTCCGAATTCTATTGTTTCATCTTGAAACATCTGGCAATGTTATATAAACAGTTGTGTGTGTGTGTGCATGAGTGCGGACAAACAAGATCTGGGGAAGTAGTGATGGTGCATCCTGGGATAGAGAATAGCTCAGCCAATAAGAGGCTTCGCTCTATAGCATAGCGTGCCGAGTCGGAGCCGAGGATCAGCTCCGAGCCCATCAGTACAGAAAGTAGGCGAGATGGATCCCAAACATCTAAAGTTATGGTAAGTACATAACTAAAAGTTAAGAAAGATGAATTTCTTATCTTGGCATATCATGCTCTGTATGCAGTAAATCCTGGTACACCAATGCCATTACAAGTGGGCATTCCCTGTAAATTAATTCCTGAGGAAATGTAGTCTGATAATTCTAACTTTGAAAGAGATAGGGTGGTTTCTCCTACAGAACCCCCAGCCAGGCTCTCTGATTGCAAGAAAATAATTAATTCCTCTGTTCTGTAGAGGAATTTTCTTTTAATCAGACCACAGCCAGGATGAACGAGGTACTTTTATGGGAACAGAAAGATGTTCTCCCTTAATTGAGGAGGTACTATATAATGTCCTTCTGTTCAGTGTTGCAGTATTCTTTACATATGGGAAGTCCTCCACCCAAGTGACCCAACATCTGGCTAGCATACAGCAGCTTTTAGCTACTGCAAGGTATGTGGGACGTTGCACATATGTGCTGATGTCAGCCATAAAAGGCTGTCTTTTCTGCTGCCATTTGGACCACTTGACTCGCACGTCGGTCTGCTGTCTGATTCAGTTGGTTGCTGCCAACTTTCAGATAAGTGTCCCGTTGAGGATTTTTCTTTGTTTACTGTCTTCTGTATTTAGGTAATGTCATCCAGAAAGGGCAAGTGTAGGTGTGGAAGGCAGATTCCACATAAAGGCAGCCACGATCTTTATTTTTTCTGCTTAGGCCCCAGTCACACCCACCGTTCTTGTTCTGTTTGTCATGCCTTTGTCCCTAAAACCTTACATAGCTGACTTTCGGCTCAAATCTTTACTTAGAGAATCAGCAACTTAAATGGCTGGCTGAGAATGTTAGAGGATTCCAGGTGTCCTTCGGCTGAGCTGATTTTGAAGAGGAAGGTTAGTAAGCCTAGGCCTGAATCCTCTTCAGCTGTGCCTATTTCCATCAACGTATACCTTGAGGTTAATGAAGACCTGACATTACGTACAGAGGTTGGGTCTGGTTCCTCTGCGGGTACCTCATCGGAAGCCGTTAGGGAATCCGACATAGGGACATCCTCAGAGGCAGTGCAGATGTCCATTTCGGACAAACACTGTGAACCAAGGCTCAGTGTGCTAGAGGGCCCTAGGGACTTGACTCCCACTCCGGTTAGAGAACAGTCTCCACAGTCGGTCGCAGACATTAGGCCTACGTCTAATACTTCCACTTCTCATCATGCAGAAATGCATGTTAATAAGAAACAGAAAACCAGATAGTCTCAAGCTCCTTCCTCTCCTCAGTCTGACTGGGATACTCTCTCTTAGGGGATGATTAAGGCTTTAATGGCTTTGAAGCTTTCCTCTGCTGTTTCTGTTCCTTCTTTCTCATCCTCTCCTGTTCTCAAAGAGTTAGGGAACAAATATTATCTGATGATGATGATCCTTCCTCTGAGGATTCTTTAGCATATTCTAGAGAAATGACTTCCTCTTTAGAATGTGCCTGTCCAGAAGAGGAGCCCAGTGGGGTGGGGGATTCCCCAGTAGAAGAGATTTCTTTTGGAGAGAGAATTAATAAAATGAGGGAATTTTTCAAATGGAACTTATCACAGATTTCTGAAGAGCAGAAAAGTTATTGCCTACTACAAATGGAAGTCGCTTCCTTTTCTGCTGTGCCTCCTGTTTTGCCAGCTTTCTTGGTTGCTTTCATTTCCTCTCTTAAAGCCCCTGACTCTGAGGCTCCTGCACCAAAGAGACCAGACATGATGTCCTTCAAGGATGCATCTGCAGTCCTAACAAATGGGTTGTCCTGCCTCAGGCAGCCCTTCGGTCGGCCGGATTCCAAAGTCTGGGTCTGGCCTCGGCTGATGTCGCACTTCACCCGACGTCATAGCTGCTGTTAATTGGGTATAAAGGCATCAGCCGACGCCATTTTCCTCAGTCTTTCTTGCCGCGTGGCGCCCGAAGCAGAAGCTGTTCACAAGTGCCGGTCGGTCAGAACCAGAGATTGCTACTACCGAAGACTTCTAAAAACTGAGTACCCCGTTGGGGACTCTTTCTTGCCTCAGCCGATGTCAGAAAAAGTGAATAACTGTTTAACTTGTGGGAAACAAATACCTCATAAAGATTTCCACTCTTACTGCCTACCTTGTTTAGGCCCAGACCACGACGTAGCAGCTTGTCTAGCCTGTGCTTCCTTCAACCGACGGACACTTAGACGTCGGTCGGAGTTTGCAGAGGAGTTTTTCGGCTCCACTTTTGCTTATAACATGCCGTCGGATACTCCGACTTCTCAATTAGCTAAAAAGCGTAAGGAAAAGGACCGACACTCGCGGTCCGCGGTTTCAGCTGAAACCGCGGTTAAGCCAACCGCGAGTGTCTCGGTTTCGGCTGAAACAGAGTCCACGGTTCTTCCTTCGGCCGAAAGCATGCCTCCTTAGGAGTGTAAAGTTCTAGAAAGACTTGGTAAGAAAGTTTGTATTTCTTCCACATTAGCCATCAGAGCTATGATTTGCCAAACTCGTGTATGCCCAGGTACTCATTGCCCCTGGTTTCTCAGGCTCTTGCTCAACTTCATATTCTGACATTAATAACCAGGTAATGCAAATTTTTTAGCTTTTTTATCAAGTGGATGTCCTTCAAGGATGCATCTGCAGTCATCACATATGGGTTGTCCTGCCTCAGGCAGCCCTTCGGTCGGCCGGATTCCAAAGTCTGGGTCCGGTGTCGTCTGAAGTCACTTCTTCCCTGATGTCAGAGCGCCTGGGGTATAAAAGCGTCAGCCGACGCCATCTTCCTCAGTCTTTCTTGCCGCGTGGTGCCCGAAGCAGAAGCAGTTCGCAAGTGCCGGTCGGCCAGTTCCTGTAATTCAGCTAAACCGAAGACTTCAAAAGCTAAGTACCCCGTTGGGGACTCTTTCTTGCCTCAGCCGATGTCAGATAAAATTAATAATTGCTTAACTTGTGGGAAACAAATACCTCATAAGGATTTCCACTCTTACTGCCTACCTTGCCTAGGCCCAGACCACGACGTCTCGGCCTGTTCCGCCTGTGCTTCTTTCAACCGACGCACTCTAAGACGTCGGTCGGAGTTTGCAGAGGAATTTTTTGGGGCTAGTTTTGCTTACAAAATGCCGTCAGAGACTCCGACTTCACATTTAATAAAGAAACGGAAGGACAAGGACCGACACCCGCGGTTTCGGCTGAAACCACGGCCAGGCCTACCGCGAGTGTCTCTGTTTCGGCTGAAACAGAGTCCTTGGTACTACCATCCACCGAAACCGTACAACCGACAACCTCGGCCCCAGAGGCCACTACTGTCTCGGTTGTTGAATCTCCTTTGGAATCTGGTGTCCAGGAACCTTCCGACACCATTCCCTTAGACAAAACTACACCAGCACGTGGTGCAGCCAGGCCTTCTGCATCCATGTCTATTAAGGCATTCTCTAGGGCTAAAGCTGCTAAACACTCAAAATCTATGCCTCCCAGGGTTATCCCTCAGGGACCCACTACAGGTTCTCAGATCCTTAGTCTAGCAGAGGACCTTATTTCATTAATTAGGGGCTCTCAGCCTCATCCGGACAGGGGCTCTCAACCTCCTACAGAAAAAAGGCCCAGGGTTGAGCCCTCTGATCCCCTCTCCTCAGATGAGGCCTCTGATTGCTCTGCCCTCTCGGACTACCAGGAGGAGGCTTTTTCGGCCTACGAGGATTCAGATGCAGAGGAATCTATCCCTTCGGCCTCCCCTCCTGAAGAACTGTCTTTTGGGGAAACTCTGCACACTATGAGGGAGCATTTCCAATGGCAGGGCCAAGAATTCTCTGATTCCAGGAAGAGATTAAGGACCTTCTTGCATTTGCCTCAGCATAGACCTTTGGCTATTTCCCCTGTTTTGAATGTCATTGATGATGTGTACTCTGAATGTAGCACAACCCCTGACACTCTCCCTCCGGCTCCTGCCAATCCCGATAGGTACTACAGGGTCCCGGAATCACATCTTTTCCTTTACAAGGCCCACTCTGCTGATCCAGAAACTATTTCCCAGGGCCCTAAAGGGGTTGCAGCTGTCACTACAAAAAATCCACTCCCCTCTGAAAGGGAGTCCAGGGCTTTAGAGCGATGGGGTAAAAAAGTGTATACTTCTGCTACCCTTTCTATGAGGGCTTTAAACTGCCAATTTCATATGATACAGTACCAAGAATATTTGTTAGATGAATTGCATAAAAAGCTGTCTTCACCTGAACCCCTAGATCGCAAATCACTTCAGGATCTGGTACATAACTCTCAACAGGTTAGCAACCATTTCTTGCAGTGTGGTTATGATGTATTGGAAGCTTCATGTAGGTCAGCAATGACAGGTGCAGTCATACGTAGGCATGCTTGGCTGAAGGAACAATCTCTGCCAGACCATGTTAAAGCAAAGCTTCTGGATACTCCACTGGAAAAGCAAAAGTTATTTGGCTCCACTGCTCAGGAGGTTTTAAAGAAATTTGAAGAAAAGGCAAAATCTGTACAAACAGTCAAAGATTTTATGCAAGTCCAACCACCAAGATTCAGCAGAAATTGGCCTTCCAAGAACTGGTCCTTTCCAGACAGACAGATTTCAGAGAGGCAAGAACAGGCGTGCCAGAGGTAGAGGGCAAGCTAGAGGCTCCTACAGAGGATGTGAATGGCAGCCTCCCAACCAGAGAGGTAGTGCAGGGCCTACAACTGCTGCACAAGGACAGACTCAATGACTTTACCTTGACTCCGCCAACCCAGGGCTCAATTGGAAGCACCTTTGGGCGGAAAGCTTTCCTTATTTTCAGAAAATTGGCACATTATTACAAGGGACAAATGGACACTACAAATAATAGACAAAGGATACAGGTTCCATTTCCACACATTACCGAAAAGAAAAGGCATGCCAGACCTGCCACCAAATCAAAGGGCAGAGGCTTTGAAACAAATCTCCAACTTAATGAAAATGAAAGCAATAGAAAAGGTTCCTCTCGCAGAACAAGGCCAAGGATTTTATTCCAGACTCTTCCTTGTTCCAAGAAAAGAAAAGCAATGGAGGCCTATTTTTGACTTGTCCGCACTAAATACTTACCTCATTGTGCCAAAATTCAAAATGCTGACTCTGCAGCAACTCCTTCCCATGCTGGGCAAGGGGTCTTGGCTGGTAACTCTGGACCTCAAGGAGGCATACCTGCATGTCCCTATCAGACAAAGCTGCAGAAGACACCTCAGATTTCTTGCAGGTTTAGAGCAGCATCAATTCTCAGCATTGCCCTTTGGCTTATCTACTGCGCCCAGAGTATTCACGAAATGCCTGGCATCAGTAATTGCACACTGCAGACTTCAGGGGATGCAAATATACCCATATCTGGACGACTGCCTTATACAAGCGGACAGTCAACAAATTTTGGTAAAACACTTGAATTATGCCATCTATCTTCTTCAGGCCTTGGGATATACAGTCAACATGCACAAGTCAAGACTTGTACCATCCCAAAGAATAACTTTTCTGGGTGCGGATCTAGACACAACCACCCAAATGGCTTTCCTCACAGAAGAAAAACAAAACCAACTACCGGATTACTTCAAAAACCTGTCAAGACAAACTCAGCTGACTGCAAGGAAAATCCTGCAGGCCCTGGGTTACATGGCTTCTAGCATTCTTCTGATTCCTCAAGCAAGGCTACATATGAGGAAACTCCAATGGTACCCAAGGAGTTTATGGACTCAGCACAGTCACAGCCTGGAAACTTTGATACCACTCATCCCATGCCTTCAAAGGGAATTTCTGTGGTGGGCTCAAGCAAGCCAGTCAAACAGGGTTTGCCCTTCAGCAAACCAATAGCCAGCCAAACCATTACAACGGCCGCTTCAGACCACGGATGGGGAGCGCACATGGAAGGAAGATGCATTCAAGGTCTATGGACACAAAAAGAGCTATGCATGCTCATAAACCAAAAGGAAATGCTGGCAGTGATACATGCAATCGAGGCCTTCAAGTTATTTCTACATCAGGGCCACCTGCTAATAAGGACAGACAACACTAGAGTTATGTGGTACATAAACAAGCAAGGGGGCACCCATTCCTACCCTCTTTGCAGACTGGCAATGAATCTATGGGAACTTTCCTTGACTCTCAATATACAGCTGCAATCCCAGTTTGTACCAGGAAAGGACAATATACTGGCGGACAGCTTAAGCAGGAACACCATGGATGCACACGAATGGATGCTGCACCCAGACATCTTCCATCAGATAGCACAATCATGGGGGAGACCGGACATGGACCTCTTTGCCTCCCCACACAATCATCAGCTGGAGAAATTCTGCTCAAGGACATACCACCCACAAGCGTGGAAAGTGGACGCCCTCTCTTTCAGCTGGAGAACTCTAACAGTGTATGCATTCCCACCTCTTCCATTAATGACCAAGGTCTTACTGAAGATCAGGACAGAGCAGCCAAGAGTGATTCTGATAGTTCCGGACTGGCCAAGACAGCACTGGTGCCCATTGCTAAAGAGCATGTCACGGACAAAACCATGGCTTCTGCCACAAAGGCTGCTTCTCCTGACGCATCACAATTACCAAACTCTGCATTCCAACCTGAAAACATTACAACTAGCTGCCTGGAAAATACCTCGACTCATCACTAGGATAAGCTATCCAAGAGAGTGAAGGATATCATCATGGAAGCTCGCAGGCCTTCCACAAGGAAAGCATACTCGGCAAAATGGAAAAGATTTCACACCTGGAGCACCTCAAAGGGCCTAGATGCAACAGTTATGAACATGGCACATATCCTGGAATATTTGGCAGAAATGCTCCACATGGCCTGTCTTACTTTTCCATTAAAATTCATGCTTCAGCAATTTCAGCAGAGTGCAATGCTGATCCACCTGTCTTCTCTCATCCTCTGCTAAGACAATTTCTAAGAGGAATTAAAAACATCAATCCTCCAAGGAAACCACCAGTGCCTACTTGGGACCTTAACTTCGTGTTGGAAAAAGTAACGCTGCCTCCCTTTGAACCAGCAGCATGTGCAGAACTACAGTTCCTCTCTTGGAAGACTGCCTTCCTTCTGGCCATAACCTCAGCAAGAAGAGTATCTGAGTTACAGGCCCTCATGGCAGTACAGCCATTTTTTTATTTTTCATCAAGACAGAGTCTCATTGAGAACCAATCCTTCATTTATGCCAAAGGTGGTATCTAGGGTCTCATTAAACCAAGCTATTCACCTGCCTACCTTCTTTCCAAATCCACAAAACAAAGGGGAAAAGCTTCTGCACACCCAGGACATACACAGACAGTTGCGCTACTACTTGGACAGAACTAAAAATTACAGAAAAACTGCCCAGTTGTTTGTAGCATATGCTGCTGGTGCACAAGGAAAAGCAATTTCAAAACAGACAATTTCAAAATGGATAGGGAATTGCATTCGTTTCTGTTACTCCTTTCATGGAAAAAACTGTACCAGCTAACATTAGACCTCATTCGACCAGAGCCACAGCCACCTCCACAGCCTTCTTAAAGAGGGGCGGCTACCAAGGACTTTTTAGAGGCTGCTTCATGGAGCTCCGTGCATACATTTTCCAAGCATTACAACTTACCTTTATATTCCAGATCCAGAGCAGGCCTTGCTACGGCAGTCCTGCAGGGCATTTTAGCTACACCATCCTTTACATAGATCCTCCACCCCCAGATTGGCTATGGTATTCTATCCATATGTGATGACTGCAGATGCATTCTTGAAGGACATAGTACAGTTTTGTACCTACCATAAATGTAGATGTCCGATAGGTATGCATCTGCAGTCAGGTTTACCCTCCCTCCTTCCCCTCTGTGGTATTTCTTTGGGTACATTTCCCTCTCGTAGCTAGCTGGGGTTATCTATTATGGTGTATTTGTTTTTATTATATATATATATATATATATATATATATATATATATATATATATATATATATATATGTATATATTTCTGTGCATGTTTGTAATCTATTGCATTTCTCCAAATTTAGCCTTCCTTAGAGGCACCTGGCATCTGGGGCAAGAAAAACTGAGGAAGATGGCGTCGGCTGACACTTTTGTACCCCAGGCGCTCTGACGTCGGGGAAGGGGCGACATCAGCCGACGCCGGACCCAGACTTTGGAATCCGGCCGACCGAAGGGCTGCCTGAGGCAGGACAACCCATATGTAATGACTGCAGATGCATACCTATCGGACATCTGCATTTATGGTAGGTACAAAACTGTACTTTCTCTTTCATTCATCCTCACATCCCACTCGGCCTTCCCCCTTCCTTTTTATTTGGAATTACCTGGAGGACGCAGGAATCCACAGATTCCTAGCCTTGAGTTCCAGGTTGATCAATATTCTTGTTTGTACAAAGTTTTTCTTTAGTATTGTTTAAACATATCAATATGTGTATATATGTATATAGTATTTGTGCTCGGAAGCAGAGCTGCTTGGCTGGCTGTGACTTATCAACAACCATCTGCACATACAAGCTGATTTAAGTCTACTTTTTTGCACTTTCACTGTTACAGTGATAGTTAACAAAACTGTACAGCATTTATTTGGTTGTTTTATTGAATACTAATTGAATTGTGTGATCTTTCTGTCTGCAGTTTGTTTCTCACCCTCATTTTCTATTGTTTTAAATTTGGTGGCTTGTGATTTGCCTGCCCCAACTGTAAATTTGTGTTTGGACACTCCTCCCGGACGCATCTCATTTGCTCACTCAACTGAGTACAGTTAGTATATTGATCTCATTTAGTGAAATAGCTTTATATACTGAAGTGTTCAAAATATCATGCAATTTGTTAGAATACTCCATCTGATAATATAGCACTATCCCCCAACCCTCATCGGCCTTCATGACCCTAACCTCTGTATCATTACCTATCTTTTGAAATAAATCTTTGTTTTGTTTAAATTAAACACTTTGTTCTTTTTACCCTTTAACTCTTCTAGAGCTTTGTATAAATTTTCAGAAATTAATTTGTCCAAACCTACAAGAGTAGGGTGTAAAGGGGGGTTAAAGGTACTTTTTTTCTTCAAGGCTTGCGTTGAAGTTCCCTGTTCCTTATCTTTGAAATATACTGCTAAATTAAGCTTTCTAAGATTTAGTTTAGCTTCTATAAGGGAATCTACTAAATCAAAGTTAGTAGTGGGAAAAAACTCATTCCCTTTAGGAACAGGGAAAAATGCTATTTAGTTACTTCTCTATCAGTATAATTAAAAATTCTAAAGTTTTTAAAACCTTGAACAACCTCTATTAACTTTGATTTAGTAGATTCCGTTATAGAAGCTAAACTATATCTTAAAAAGCTTAATTTCGCTGTATATTTCAAAGATTAGTAACAGGGAACTTCAACGCCAGACTTAAAGAAAAAAAGCACCTTTAACACCCCTTTACACTCTACTCTTGCCACTTTGGACAAATTAATTTTTGTAGATTTATATCAAATTCAAGAAGAGTTAAAGGGTAAAAAGAACTAAGTACTTCATTTAAATAGAACAGAATGAGATTTATTTCAAAAGATATGTAATGATATAGAGGTTAGGGTTAAGAAACCCAATAAAGGTATGGGATAGTGCTATATTATCAGATGGATTATTCTAAAAAATGCGTGATATTTTGAACAACACTTTATGAAACTGTTTCACTAAATGAGATCAATATAGCATATAGGTGCATTGATTCTTGGCTGGAAGAATTTTTGTTAGACCTAAGAATATTTTTTGACATTTACAATTGTTTGAAAGTTAAACATACTGTCTTAGCCACTATTTTAGGAGTGCCTAAAGTGCATAAATATATTTTACATCCCCCGTTCTGACCAATAGTCTCCAGGAGTAAGTCCAAGACATTCCCTTTTGGTGTAGTGGTGGACATTTGGTTAAAACATGCATATGACAGTATTCCCCATATACTCGGAGACTTATGGGATTTCTTGGGGAGATTGAAACCTGAACTTTGGAACAAAGATTTAAAATTTGTCACCATCTATGTAGTGGATTTATTTAATTACATACCCAAAGACGAAGGTTTGGAATTATTTCACCAATCAGTGGTTAAGCACTCCAACCTAGAAGATTTTGACTACACTAAAATTCATGAGTATTGTATTAGAAGACCATTTTATCTTTTATGAGGGTTGGGAGGGTGGCCTAATGGTTAAGGTGTTTGCCTTACAAACACAAGGTGCAGGGTTTGAATCTTACAAGGGATAATTGGCTAGGCTTAAAATGGCTCGCAAGGGCAGTTAGCCTAGTACTAATCTATGAACCTATGAATACTTTAAAGAAATAAAAAGGGGTTGCTATGGGGGCCTCTTGCACCCCCATATTTGCAAATTTAGTTTTAACAGAATGGGACTACGAACATTTATTTAATAGTACCTTCAAAAAGAACCTCAAACAGTATGTACATTTCCTTGATGTCTTTTTTTATGGGAAGGCGAAACTGAGGATATATAGAGGTTTGTTAAATATCTTAACAGTAGATGTTCCTATTTTAAGTTTACTAACACTTATGATTTGGAAGGTTTAGCTTATTTAGATTGTTGCATCTCACACTCTGACAGAGGTTTTAAATCCAACATCCACCGTAAACCCAGCTTTAGTAATTCTTACTTGGAATTCAATAGTTGTCATCCCTATCCACAGGAAAAAAGCATACTTAAAGACAGTGTAATAAGGGCAGCAAGAATGACATCTGACTACACTGAAGCTGTTAAAGAATTAGGTACGATAAGTAGCATGCTTTTGGAAAGGGGGTACCACCAGAAACTTGTTAGAGAGACCATTGACCCCATTTTGTCTAAATGGGGAACCTTGGTTTAAACCCCTGTTGGGAATGGATTTTACCCCCGTACACGAAAATACATCTGAAAACAATTTTGGTAGAGCTATTGTTTTGAAATACTGCCCTTATTCCCCTATGGTAAAAGAAGTGATAATAAAGAATTGGCCTATATTAAGGAGTGACACTTAACTTTATAAGTTCCTCGGAAATAGCCCAACTTTTGTATATAAAACTGGCAGGAATGTTGAGGCTAATTTAGAGGACAGTAAGAGTAAAGGAAAGTATTTAGGAGATAAGGGGACCAGGAAGTGTTGATGTTGTAATCAGTGTGAATATATTTTTCCCAAAGGAAAAATACAGCTAGAAAATATGAGTCTGACTAAGATTATTTTTCAGTATGAGAACCGTGGTACAAAGGGTGTAGTTTATTTGGCCATGTGCTCTACTTGCCCAGCATTTTATGTCGGGAAAACCAACAGGTGCCTAAACTGAATTTATGAGCATTATTATGAAATTAGGAAACAAAACAAGAAGAATGCTTTGTGTAGGCACTTGGAAAGTAACAACACCTGTAATATATTCAGATTTGCCATTTTGGAAAGATACATATTAACTCGAGTGCGTGGCAATTGTAAGTTATTAGAAGAAAAATACGTTTTTTTGGCAGCTAAAACTAAATGCTTGCGACCCTCCCTAGGACTTAATGATTTTATTGCATTAAAGCCAGTATTAGAAGCTAGGACATAGTGTTTCTCTTGAAAGTAATTATTCACAATTTATTTCTACATTCACCTTATTTTTTTGTATTATTCCACTTCAAGTACCTTATGGATTTGGTAAGGGAAGTTTTTATTGTAAATTTTTTTTTTTTTTTTTACTTACTATTTGAATTTATCTTTTGTCATATGAAGTGTTTTTAGAGTAGTATGATGTCATTTCCTGGTTTTAGAAATTATAAAAGGAAGTTCATCTTATTTTAATTGAATCTGAAGAAATCCTGTTCAACAGGATGAAAGTGCTAATTCCTTATTTTAAGTGACAAACTTTTTTTTTTATTTTAAAGGGAGTCTTTATTGTCTTTTAAACCATTCAGCCAAATTTGCAGAGTGACGTTGTGATTAGCTGCCTATTTCTGCACTTTCAACCACCATTCTGTTTTGTTTTTTGTTGCTGGATACCCTAGAAGACAAAATAGTATTGATTGTTGGCACAGACTTCGTGCAGTTTGCTGGGGGAAAAAGCAGTTGCATCTTACTAATATTTTGCATGCAAACCGCATAGAGGATTTAAAGCATAGAGTTCTAAGTTGCCTGCCCGCCTCTCCAAAAAGACGTTGGTTGATTGCCAGAGTCTACATTTGTGCCTGCTGTCTAAATGGAATCAGTTCTCTGCAAGAGGATTTGTGCAATTGATCGCTCAACACTTCTCCTTTTGAAATTGAAATGCAAATAACTAATATTCTGATATATTTCTTCTACTGCAACTTTGATTTTAGGATTGCAAAGAAATCTGTAACTGTTGAAATGTAGGTAAAGTTGTCTTCCAAGTGCATATGTTTTTTCTACTTGGGATTAACACTTATGCAGTGATGTATGTAAAGCGGAATACTGGATACTTTAATTACACGGTTGACGTTATTCATGTGATGTATGGTAAACAATGCTATGACAGCAAAAGAAAAAAAAAGACGCATGGTGAACATTTCTTTTTGGATGCATTACATTTTCGATATTAACATCGAAGGACAATTTCAGAAATTTGGCTCATTATTTAGAGTATTCGTTATTTGCCATTTTGAAAATATGATTCAGAATTCTAAACCAAAAATGAGATGTATTTCGATATGATAGTAAACGTGTATGCATAGGTATGTGTGTGTGTATACATACATACATACATACATATATATATATATATATATATATATATATATATATGTATATGTGTGTGTGTTGTTCCTTCTGTTGGCTCAGCGGACTCTGTCTTTGGAGTTAGTGGAGATGCAAGGTATTAAGGGAGTGGGAAGAGCTTCAGACAAGAGGCCTCAGTCTTTGGAAAGTCCGGATCGGTTCTGAGGACGGATCCAGGACCCAGTAGTGAGGACAAATGAAAGAGGACAACACGGATACCAAGTAATGGTAAGTAGATAACCTCAAATTGTTACAGTAGGATTTTCCAGAACCTGCACTCATTCCACTTGTTCTGTCTGCTTTAGAAGATGTGTGTGTGTTACTGCCTACAATTTTCCTGATAGTCGGCTGCCCCTAAAAAGGCAGATAGGATGTCTATAAATTTTCTCAGTCTTAATTGTTTGTACACTGCTCCCAACCTGACCTAGCAGCTACAGCTGTAATTGATCCCAGTGCTGTTAACCACTGAGTTAATACAATCTTACTGTTTCTGATAAGGATGGGAAAAGTATTGTTGGATTTGGGAAAAGGTGTATATATCTGCAGGTTTGATTTTCAGAATTTTGAATTGTCATGCTCATATGTTAGTTTATTCATAGGAAGTTACTAGGCTGTTGGCCCTGGTGCCCTTTAAGCCTAGCCAAGTGTTTAGCCCATGTTTAGACAAATCAGCACCAGATGTCCCTGTCCAGCAAGGACATGGGTGGAATCCCAGGGGTATATCTTCTGTTTCCCATCCAGTTATCCAAGTTGCGCTTAAAAGGGGGTAAAGAGGTACTCTGCTTGATGTAGAGAGGGAGTCTCTTGGACACGCATCTGTCCTGCCAACAAGTCTCGATGTCAGAGACGAGGTTGAGGCCGCGCATGTGGGTTACTCGAGTGGAACTTGACTTGCGGATATGCAGCAGTCCCATCAAGGTGGGGTCTGTGAATGCCTTGTATGCCAGACATAGGTCACTTCTGAGGAGTCTGTGTAAAACTGAGTACAGGGCCAGGGCTTTTAGCCAGTCTGTGCATGGTAGATGTTTGAGGCCCTGGATTCTCCTAGTGAGGAACCTCTGTGGCCTCTCCAGCTGCTGCATGTGCTTTGTGAGATACATGCTGAAAGGCGCACTGTACTCAATACAACCTTCTTGTCCATGGATGAGATGCCCTTACTTATAAGGTGGGCCATGTAGAAGGCTTTCTGTTCCAACGGAATCAACATGACTATCAAAAGTCAGGTTGCTGTCAACGTGGGTGCCCAAATCCCTCACAGCAGATTGAGTGCTTAGGACGTTGTTATTATTGTGATAATTTGTGGGGACATCACTCGCCCCACAGGGAATTATGATGCATTTTTTGGTATTCAGCTTGAGGCCATGTTTCTGGCACCAGTGATTTGTCTGAGTGATACCCTCTTGGAGGATATCCACATCACTAGGGGAATTGATAATGGCACCCAGCTTGCAGTCATCTGCAAACTTGGTCAGCCATAGCCCACTGTTTTTGACCAGCACCTCAGAAAAGTATATCCCAAATAACAGAGGCCCCAAGACTGAACCCTGGGGTATGCCGCTTGTTGCAGGTCTACTGCTTGAGGTGGCTTCATCTATTTTGACTATGTGGGTTCTATCAGTGAGTCAGTTTACTATCCATCTGGTAACATATGGATTGATGCCTAGTTGAGAGAGTTTATCTATTATGCCCGAGTGGGGAATAGTGTCAAAGGCTTTGGCCAGGTCTAGGTAGACGTTGTGCACAGTCTTCTCCTTATCCATGGCTTTGGTGATTGTCTCAAAGAAGTCGACCAAATTTAGCAGACATGGCCCCTCTTGACAAAGCCAAACTGTGTGGAATCAAGTGTTTGGAGCTTGCCAGTGTCCTTGTTGATGAGGTCTGTGATTCATTCCATGGCCTTGCACATCAGGCTAGTTAGATTGGGTCTGTAATTTCCTGGATCGGTGGACTCTCCACCTTTGTGTAAAGGGAATGATAGTGGCTGTCCTCCACTCAGCTGGAACGAAGCCAGTTCTCAGGCTTTGGTTGAATAGGGTGCCTAGTAGTGCTGTAAGTTCCTTCCTGAGTTCACGTATGATGCAGCCTGGGATGTTATCTGGTCTCGTGGAGGCTGTATATTTTGCCTTTTAGAGAGCAGTGATGATCTGTTGTGTAGATATAAGGGGAAGGGAGCAGGTACTGGGAATGTACTAATTTACTGATGGGGACAGAGAGGTAAAGTTTTCCCTGAATCTGTCAGCCAGCAAGTTTGCTATATCTATGGCATTTGTATATGTGGTGTCCTTGACCACCAGTTCTGAACAGATCTGGGTGCTTCCTTTGAGGTTGTGGAAATATGTGAAGAAGACCTTATGATCGTCTCAAGTAGGTGCGTCCTATTTGGACTCGAAGTTTGCTTTGGAGGATTTCACTCGTACTCTTATTTGCTTGTTCAGGCTAAGGAGACATTGCTTCCAATTGGGCACCTGCTCCTTCTTGGTCTTGGACAGCAATTATTAGTTTTTGTTGTAGAGTTTATTGCAGATGTCCACCAGACAGGTTTACTCTTCCTTGCAGAGAATGATTTAGTCCTGCTGGGTATGCCTAATTCCATGCATCTATGTAAATGCTCGTATAGTGCTTTGATGTAGTTTTGCATATTGGTGCCAGTCCTTACATGGGGGGGGGGGGGTTCTGAAGCTGTGTATAGCATCCCTCAGGAGGCTGTAATCAGCTTTGGAGAAGTTTTTGTCTGATCCTAGCTAGAGGGGGATTGGAGGAGAATGGTGACTTTGAAAGTGACCGCTTTGTGGTCAAATCTTACCAGGGAGGATGATACTATATGGATGCTACAGTGGTTACTCATGTTGGTTAATACCAAGTCCAAGGTATTATCACCCCTTGTGGGGGTATTGACTAGCTGTTCCAAGGCATTTGCATTGAGAAAATCAAGGAATCTCTGGGCGTTTGTGCTCTGGCATGAGTAGTTCTTCCACTCTGGAAAGTTAGTCACCCAGGTTCAGGGTAAAGGGTTGAATCTTGAACAGCTCCAAATAGTCGGATTGGGCATATTGAGTCAGATGTGAGTGCCGGTAGCTAGCTATGATTTGAGTAGGGGTCTTGTCAATGGTTAACTGCACCTGGAGTGTCTACTGTGCGTCATACTGTTTGACCAGCTTGGAGGTGTGTATGTCTTTAATGTATATTGAAACTCAACCTCCTGTGGCTTTACTGCCCACAAGTTGGGGTCTGAATGTATGATAGGATGAGTAACCAGATAAGAATGGGGTGCTGTCCACAGCTTTGAACCAGGTTTCTGTGACTGCACAGATGTCCGCTTTTTCCAGGGTTAGGAGTGCTTGCAATGAGTGCAGTTTCATGTTTGGACTCCTAGTTTTTAGCAGCATGACCTTTAATTTGTTTTTTGCTGAAGTTTTTATGTTGGTAGTTTTAATTACCTCACTTTTCCTAAAAAAAGGCACTGTAGGGGGAGGCAAGAGCTTTGCCTGAAGCCCAGGTGAGACAGATGCAGGCCATCTCTGGCAAAGCATTGTGGTCTGACGATCATATCTTCCCTAGCTGTCAGGTACTGGATCCCCCTGGAATGACACCAGAAACTAAGCCAATTGTTAGTCAATCATTTTCTGTTTGTATTGAGGCATTCTGGGTATGGCAGAATGCTGCTTAAGACTAGCGACATACCTGCGTGGGACACATAATCAGCGAACTCAGTCATGTCTCTCTTCATATAGTCCAGAGAGATGCAACTCAAGTTATTCATGCCAACGTGAACTATGACAGTCATAACAGTACCTGTTGTTGAGAGACTTGAGTGCGTGTGTGATGTGTCCGATTCTGGCACCTGACAGACAACTAACTGTGACATTCTCCTTATCCAGCCTGATGAGCGGTACATCTGTGTGTCTCACAATGGAGTCTCCTATGACTAATATGTTGTTTATGGTGAAGCCTTAGTGGTTGTGAGGTATAGGTGTGTGGACTATGCGTGGTATGTGGTGTTGAGGGCTGTGGAGATCGGGTGTGTTTTTGCCTCTGAGGTCTCCTCTGTTTGGGTATGTTTATGTGGAGGACCTCCGCATTTGTAGGTGTGTGTTGTGTAGGTGTGGGTGGTGGTTGAGGTGAGAACACACTTTTCACTGCCAGATATACTGGCTTGAGGGTGAGAGAGCTTAAACTCTAGGTTCCTAATATAGTTACATCTCTCACAAATTGTGTTCCTAGGTGGTGGTGGTAGATGATTGTCCGTGTACATGAGGCAGTTGCTACTCTGTCTCACGATGCCCATATCAACCAGACTGGCAGGAGAAACTGTAGGAAATTGTCTATCCATATTTGTCAGAATCTGAGAGAGAGGGGACAGGGAGAGCTAGGGTGTGGGGCTAAAGCCCAAGTGCTTAAACCAAAACTAAGAGCTTAGAATAGCACTTAAGAATAACACTTAATTTAGACAGGCTATAAATAAACAGTAAGAAATGCAACAGAACAGATACAGTTGAACACTTAAGAGAACAGGCAGCAAGTTGCAGGAAGAAGCAAAGCAGTATGAATTAAGAGTAGTAGGAAGAAACACAAATTAGAAAAATATAAGCAGCTGAATACATTTTTTTTAGGGATAGAGCAAGAACAGAAGATAATTCAAGGTTAATGGACTAAGGGGTTTGTCCTTCCCAAATGATCTTTGTATTGGGTAGTATGAGCTAATGAGATGGGACTGGGAGGAGTGTCCCAGATCAAATGTACAGTAGGGGTGGGAACCTGCAAGAGCCACCAACTTAAATAATAGAACAGCAGTAGGGTGGGAAAGTGGGACAAAAAAATTTCAGCAGAGATCAGAATACAATGCCAGCAAATATATAAATAATTTAGTTGAGCAAAAATAAGACCATGCAGAACTATTAACAGTTCAAGTGCCAACAAATATACTTATCAACTCAACTCTGTATTTCCAGATTGTTTGAGAAGCACTCTGTCAGAACTCTAGGAGATACTAGCAATGGTATGCAGGGATTTACAAAAAGGGAATATTTTTTATGCCAGCAAGCCTTGAGACAATCCGATAACACTAACGTTGTTAGACCAGCTTTACCAACTTTAAGAAAAAGCAGCAATAGGGTGTGCAAAAAAAAGGTTTCAGCAGCAATCAGAATATAATGCCAACACATATGTAAATAATTCAGTAAAGAAAAATAAGACAGTGCAGAACTATGAACAGTTAAAGTACCAACAGTATACTTGTCAGCTCAGCTCTTTATTTCCAGATAGTTTGAGAAGCACTCTCAGTAAGAACACTAGGGGATTCTAGTAATGGTAGTGAAAGTACATATGTTTGTTTTGCAGATCTGTTGTCATTTTCATTTGTTCCTCAATAAATGGGTCCCCGATCCGACCCGGCCACTTTTCAGTAGATTCTAGGATCCAACTCACTTATGCTTTAACTTAATTTCTTCTACTGCACAGGTCTACTCATTGTTTGCAATATACTACTTCCAGAGCTATGAGCACTGGTACTGTTTTGAAGGGGTGTCACATGGCTGTATTCTCAGAATCTCAGAGATTTCAAATTCTCCCCGGGAAAGAGATTTTTTGATCACCTCAGTAGCAGAGGTGCTAAACACGGTCATTTTAAAGGAGCAAATTGATCCAGGAAATCTCTGAGATTTCTCTGCTCTAGTTTACTGAATTGCCCAAAGGATATTTATCTCTTCATACAATTTTGGTAAAAAAACAGAATAAACAGTCTCATCAAAATTTAGGTAAATGGATGTTTAAAAATAAATGGCAGGGGGCTCCAAAAAGAGTTTCAAACCTCCTCAAACCAAGGACAGTCCAATAAGTCTGACTATTTAAGAAAGCTTGTGACCTTCTTCCACCTTAGCCCCTTTTTTCTTCCAGAAAATCTGAATTTCAGTTTGTCTTTTTGGCAACAGATTGTTTCAGACAATTGTGTTCTGAGTCATTCGTCAGGGATACAGATGGCAGTGGGAAGAAATTACTTCTATGTTCTTCGTGTTTCACTGTTGCAGTCAACACACTTGGGTTATCTGCCTGCAGATAGCCCTCAGTCGGCCAGAATACCAGAGTCTTAGGATTTCTAAGTCGGATGCTGTCGCTTCTTTCATGACGTCAGGTCGTCAGGGGTATAAAACAGGCAGCCAACGCCATTACATCAGTCTTTCTTGCCGAGGAGGAGCCCCAAGCAGAAGCAGTTCGCAAGTGCCGGTCGGCCGCTACCTGAAATTTTCATTTTCGAGTTTCAAAACCTGAAGTCTTCTAAAGCTAAGTACCCATTGAGGATCCTTTTGTCTTGCTCTAACCGATGTCAGAAAAAGTTAACAATTGTCTTGCCTGCAGAAAGCAAATGCCTCACAGAGATTTTCATTTTTACTCCGTCACCTGTTTAGGCCAAGACCACGACGTTCCTTGCTGTCGGTTTTGTGCCTTGTTTAATGCCAGAACCATTTGTCATCAGGCAATCTTTGTCGCTAAATTCTTTCACTCTTGTTCTCCGTATTCCGAAATGGCTTCGATAAACCGTGTGACTACTGATCTTTTGAAAAAACGTAAAGATAAAGACAGAGACAGACCGCATAGGTGCAAAACTCTAGACGACGCTTCCGTTAAGCTAGTCACCAGTCCGCCGGTACTCAGTGAGATGCCTTTGCGCAGTCCCTGATGCCCATTTCTACAGATTTGCAGGCCTCTACTGAGACCCATTCTGAGTCCGGTATGCAGCGAGATAGTTCAACTATGGAACCTGCGGATGTCTCTAGCTTTGATGGGTCCGGAGCCATTGTGCAGGCACCGGCTTCTGAGGGTGTATTCCGACCTACTGATGTTCGAATCAAACCGACGACTTTGTTTTTAGCTAAAACTACTGAGTTTCTTAGGCCTAGAATACGCACTACTCCTAGAAAACAGATGACCAAAGAGCATGCTCAAGCTCCCATGCCACAAAAACAAATGCTTAGAATGGCTGAAGACCTTATTATTCTAATTTTGGGGGAGCTGGCCTTCCCCTGGTAAGAGACAAAGAATTGAGTTACCCTCTGATTCTACAGACCAGGAGTCCGATGACTCTGACCCTTCTGATGATCAGGACATGCCCTTATCAACCTATGAGGATTCAGATGCAGAGGAATCCATTCCATCTGCCTCCCCTCCAGAGGGTTTTCTTTTGGTGAAACCTTGCATACTTTAAGAAAGCATTTCTGCTGGAAATGCCAGGACTACCCTCAGTCCAAAAAGAGACTCGGAGAATTTTTAGAGTTCCCTCAGCACAGGCCCCTAGCTATACCCCCTGTCTTAGATGTTGTAGATGATGTCTTCATGGAATCCAGTCTTACTCTAGACACTTTACCCCCAGCCCCTAGGAAACCTGACAGGTACTACAGAGTACCTGATTCTCACAAATTTCTCTTCAAGAATCCTACTGCAGATCCAGGGACCTAAAGGTATTAAGGCTACTACAGCCAAACATCCTACCCCTTCAGACAGTGATTCCAGAGCTTTAGACAGATGGGGTAAGATATACTTTGCAGTGTAGCTTTGATGCCTAGAAGCATCTTGCAGGGCAGCAGTCACTGGGTCTGTACTGAGAAGACATGCTTGGCTGAAGGTACAAACCTTGCCAGATCACGTCAGATAAAAATTACTAGGTGCTCCTTTAAATAAGGACTGCTTGTTTGGCGGCAAAGCAGAAGAGGTTCTTAAAAAGATGGAAGAAAAAGCTAAATATGCAAACTGTTAAAGAATTCTTACAAGTGCAGCCACCTAGATTCAGTAGTGGTCCTTACCAGCTCCTTCCAGGCCTTCTCAGTCCAAACCCAGGGAAAACGGGCCACCCAGACTACAGTCTCAGGGTATGCAGAGATCTAAACAATGGTGTGCTCCAACCTCAGAAACAGGGAGTGGCAAGCTGCCCCCTTATGGAAAAAGTTCACAATGACTTTTCAATTATCCTTCCCAGCCCTGCCCAATTACTTGTGCCCCTAGGAGGAAAACTTGCCCTTCATGCAAAAATCTGGATGTCCATTACTCCGGACAGATGGGTCCTAAACATTGTATCCCAGGGATATAAATTCTGCTTCCATTCACTGCCAACCCCAAGCAGGTTTCCAGACCTTCCTCCAAACCAGTGGGCAGAGGCTCAAAAGCAAGTACTTTCCCTGCTCAATATCAGAGCTATTCAACCTGTTCCAGTAGAACAAAGGGGGCAGGATTTCTACTCCAGACTTTTCCTGGTGCACAGAAGAGGGCTGTTGGCACTCAATCCTGGATCTGTCAGTTCTCAACACATTTCTGGTGGTCCCAAAATTCAGGATGCTTACCCTGCAACAGCTTCTCCGTATGCTAGCCAAGGATGCCTGGTTAGTCACGCCAGACTTAAAAGAAGCCTATCTGCGCACCCCCATGAGGGAGTCATGCAAAAAATATCTACGCTTCAGGGCAGGGTCTATGCACTATCAGTTCTCTGCACTTCCCTTTGCCTTATCTACTGCACCCAGAGTATTCACAAAGTGCCTGGCTCCAGCCATTGCATATTGCAGGCAGAGAAATATCCAAATTTTTCCATACTTGGATGATTGCCTGATTCAGGCGGACAGTCAGAAATTGCTACTTGAGCACCTGGCATTTGTAAAAAGCCTTCTCACTTCATTGGGGTACACCATCAACAGAAAGAAAATCACAACTGGTGCCCAGTCAAAAGATTGTATTCTTGGGAGCAGGCTTGGACGCAGCATCCCAGATGGCATTTCTCACTTCAGAAAAGCAGGTCCATCTGACAAACTACTTCAAACAAATGGCCACCAGAACCCAGCTATCTGCAAGGAAAATACTGCAAGCCTTAGGGTTCATGGCCTCGTGTATTCTTCTAATTCTATATGCAAGACTGCATATGAGGGAACTTCAATGGTACTTAGTCTTTGGTGCCAACATTCTCAGGACCTGGAAACAGTCATTCCAATCATACCTTGTTTAAGGGCAGAGTTCCTTTGGTGGGCAAAAACATGCAACCACAACAAGGGACTGCTTTGCACTCAACCCGTTGATGACCACACCCTGACAACAGATGCATCAGACTATGCATGGGGGGCTCACATGGCAGGCAAATGCATTCAGGGCCACTGGAGCCCAGGACAAAGTCTCCTTAACATCAATCAAAAAGAGATGCTAGCTGTACAAAATGCTCTGACAGCCTTCAAATATATAATCCTTCCAGGACAACTGTTTATAAAAAGACAAAACCACAGTTATGTGGTACATAAGCAGGGGGGAACCCATTCTTACCCACTCTCCAGGTTAGCCATGGCCCTGTGGAGCACAGCCTTGACCAACCAAGTGCATCTACAAGCTCAATTCCTGCCAGGCAAAGAAAATTCACTGGCAGATGACTGAAGCAGAAATCTCCTAGACCCACACGAGTGGAAATTGGAGCCCAACACCTTCAACCTTCTAATCCAGAGGTGGGAGACACTGGAGGTGGACCTTTTTGCCTCCCCCGAGAGCCACCAGTTGAGCGAATTCTATACCAGGAACCCTCACAGCAGGGCCTGGAAGGTGGAATCCCTATCCTTCCAATGGGAAAAACCTCTCAATTTATGCCTTTCCCCCTCTGCTCCTTCTTTCAAAAGTACTACTCAAGATAAAATAAAACCGGACAGGCCAAGGACCATTATTATTGCACCAGACTGGCCATGCCAGCACTGGTACCCACTCTTAAGCAGTATGACAACAGTGCCACCCTGGCACCTTCACCAGACTCCTACCCTGCTGTCTCAGCAAGAGGGACAGATTTTGCATCCACAGTTGCAAACCCTAAACCTTGCAGCCTGGCTTAACCCCTGAATACTCCACCAGCAACCCTCAGCAAACAGGTGCTGGGCATCATTCTTGAAGCCAGAAGGCCAAGTACTAGGAAATCCTTTGCTGAAAAGTGGAAAAGATATTGTTCTTGGAATCAGTCTCAAGGGAAGGACACAGCAGTGCCCTCCTTACCTCTAATCCTGGATTACCTAGCAGAGCTACTCCACAGGGGGGGGGTTATCTTTTTCCTCCATTAAGATTCATGCCTCTGCCATCTCAGCTCATTATAATACTGAGCCACTTCTATTTTCTCCCCCTTTCCTCAAGCAGTTCCTGAGAGGGGCTAATAACGTAAGGCCCTTTAGGAGAGCACCCCCCTTGCCTGGGACCTTTAACTTTGTACTGGAAAAGCTCACACTTCGCCCTTTTAAACCTGCTGCTTCAGCAGAGTTAAAATTGCTCTCTTGGAAAACAGCCTTGCTTTTAGCCATAACTTCAGCAAGAAGAGTGTCTGAGTTACAGGCACTAATGGCTGTGGAACCCTTCATTATTTTCCATGTTGACGGGGTTTCCCTCAGGACTAACCCATCCTTTGTGCCTTAGGTGGTGTCCAATGTGGCTCTAAACCAATACATCCATTTGCCAACCTTCTTCTCTAATCCTCAGAATAAAGGGGAAAGGTTCCTGCGCTCTTTGGATGTACACAGACAGCTCAGGTTCTACATTGACAGGACTAAACCTTTCAGGAAGTCTGACCAGCTGCTAGTCAGCTTTGCTACAGGGGCAGAGGATAAGGCAATTTCAAAATCATTTCCAAATGGATAGCACACTGCATCCATTTCTGCTACAAGCACCATGGAAAACCTACCCCACAGGGGATCAGACCACATTCCACTAGGGCTACTTCCACTTCTACAGCATTTCTCAGGGGAATCCCTACCAGGGACATTCTGGAAGCTGAAACCTGGAGTTCTTTACACACCTTCACCAAGCATAACCACTTACCTATTTTTTCTAACTCCACAGCTGGATTTGCTACAGACGTCTTACAAGGCCTGCTAGCCAGCCCCAGCACTTCTTGACAGCCTCCACCCTTCTTCAGCTTTGGGAATCAACCCAAGTGTGATGACTGCAACAGTGAAACATGAATAACATAGAGTTGTGTACACTTACCATAAATGTAGATTTTCAAGTGTATTCACTGTTGCAGTCCTGGATGTTCTTCGTGTTTCACTGTTGCAGTCATCACATTTGGGTTATCTGCTTGCAGTAGCACTCAGTCTGCCTGATTATCAAAGTCTTGAGTCCTGCCGGTTACTGTCTCGTCTTCCATGACGTCAGGTAGTCAGAGGTATAAAGCATGCAGTTGATGCCATTACATCAGTCTTTCTTGCCGTGCGGTGCCTGAAGCAGTTTGCAGGTGCCGGTTGGCTGACTCCTGAAATTTTCGGTTTCAAGTTTCGGAACTGAAGTTTTAAACTAAGATAAGTACCCTGTTGGGGAACCTTTTTCATGCTCTAAACTGATGTCAGTAAAAGTTGACAATTGTATTTCTTGTGGAAAGCAAATACCTCATAAAGATTTTCATTTGTACTGCATTTCTTGCTTAGGCCCAGACCACGACGTACTTCGCTGTCGGTTTTGTGCCTTATTCAAACCTCTAACTATTCGTTGTCTGTTCATTTACGCTTTGGTACTCAGTTCAATTATCCAGAAATGGCTTTGGTAAGCCACCCGACTACCGACATTCCAAAAAAGTGCAAAGCTAAAGACAGAGACAGACTGCATAGGTCCAAAGCTGCCGTCAACGCTTCTCCTAAGTTAGTTTCCAGTTTGCCGGTACTCAGTGAGGCGCTTTTGCAGCCCCTGATACCTGCTACTTCAGATTCACAGGCCTCTACTGAGAACCATTCGGAGTCTGGTATGCCGCGAGATGCTTCCTCAACTGTGGAACCTGTGGATGTCTCTACCTTGGATGGGTCCCGAGCTGCTGTGCAGGCACCGGCTTCTGAGGGTGTATTCAGGCCTACTGACTTGCATATTAAACTGACGTCATCTTCTTTTTCAAGGCCTAAAACTCAATCCATGCCTAGAAAACCGACACCCAGACCGCATGGTCAGGCCCCTATGCCTAAAAAACAAATGATAAGAATGGCTGAAGACCTTATTACTATAATCAGGGGAAGCCACCCCCCCCCCCCTCTAAGATACCTAGGACTGATTCTCCTTCTGCTTCTTCTGATCAGGACTCTGAAATTTCTGTTTCCACTGAAGACCAGGATTTACCCTCATCTACCTATGAGGATTCTGATGCAGAGGACTCCATTCCCTCTGCTTTCCCTCCAGAGGATTTCTCTTTTGGTGAAACCTTGCATATTCTTAGGAAGCATTTTTGCTGGAAAAGCCAGGATTACTTTGACTCCAAAAAAGAGGCTTAGGGATTTCTTACTCCTGCCCCTGTACTGGACATTGTTGATGCCTTCTCGGAATCTAGCCTGGCCCCTAACTCTTTACCTCCTGCTCCCAGAAAACCTGATATGTATTGCAGGGTTCCTGACTTTCACAAGTTCCTTTTTAAAAATTCCTACTGCGGATCCTGAGACCATTTCACAGGGACACAAAGGTATTAAGGCTACAACTGCCAAAATGCCTACCCCCTCTGATAGAGATTCCAGGGCACTTTATAGATGCGGTAAGAAGGTTTACACTTCTGCAACCTTGGCCATTAGTGCCTTAAACTGCCAGTTTCATATTTTAAAGTATCAGCAGCATATTATTGGATTGCTTAAACAGAAAATGTTGATTCCTCATTGTGCTGAAAATAGATTTACAGGATTTAATGCATTCTGCTGAACAAGTTTGAAAACATACTTTGCAATGTGGTTTTGATTCATTATAGGCATCTTGCAGGGCTGATGTCACTGGGTCTGTACTTAGAAGGCATGCTTGGCTTAAGGAGCAATCTTTGCCAGATCATGTTAAGGCTAAATTACTGGATGCTCCCTTAAACCAAGACCGCCTGTTTGGCAACAAAGCAGTAGTAGTACTTAAAAAGATGGAGGAAAAAGCTAAATCTATGCAAACTGTTAAAGATTTCCTGCAAGTATAGCCTTCCAGATTTAGTAGGCATTGGCCCTCTAAGAATTGGTCCTATCCTGCTTCTTCCAGGCCTTCTCAATCCAAACCCAGAACCAGCAGAACACCCAGGCTGCAGTCCCAAGGGACTTGCAGGACTAAGCAGTGGGGGGCTCCCACTTCCAAAGCAGGAAGTAGTAAGACTCTCCCCTATGGTGAACTGTCTCAGTGACTTAACTTTAAACCTTCCAAGCTCTGCTCAACTGTGACTGTTCCTTTAGGGGGCAAGATTGCCCTGCAGGTAAAAAAAAATTGGGAACTCATTACCCAGGACACATGGGTTTTAAATATAGTTTCCCAAGGATACAGATTCCACTTCTACTCCTTAGCAACCCGAAATGGTTGGCCAAATCTACCCGCAAATCAGTGGGCAGAGGCTCAAAAGCAAGTTCTCTCTCTCTTAAGCATCAGGGCTATTCATCCTGTCCCAGAAGAAGAATTGGGGACAAGGTTTCTACTCAAGACTTTTTCTGGTACCCAGAAAAGGCAATTCCTGGCGTCCTATCCTGGAGCTGTGTATGCTAAGCACATTTTTAGTAATCCCAAAATTCAGGATGCTAACTCATAATCAGCTGCTTCCTATGCTAGGCAAAGATGCCTGGTTGGCAACACTGGATTTAAAGGAAGCCTAGCTGCACATCCCAGTAAGGGAATCTTGCAGAAGATACCTACGCTTCAAAGCAGGATACATGCAGTTGTCAGTTGTCTGCACTGCCCTTTGGCTTATCTACTGCACCTAGGGTATTCACAAAGTGCCTAGCTCCAGTCATTGCATTTTGCAGGCAAAGAAATATTCAAATATACCCATACCTGGACGATCGTCTAATTCAGGCAGAAAGCCAGGATATACTATTGAATCATCTGGTATTTGTAAAGAAACTGCCAACTTCTCTGGGGTACACCATAACCGAAAAGAAATTGCATCTTGTACCCTGCCAGCAAATTGTATTCCTGGGAGCAAGCTTGAATACAACTTCCCAGATGGCCTACCTCACGCCAGAGAAACAAGTTCATTTGACAGCCTACTTCAAACTACTGGCTGCAAAGACCCAGCTATCTGCAAGGAAAATACTGCAAGCCCAGTGGTTCATAGCCTCCTGCATTCTACTAATTCCATATGCAAGACAGCATATGAGGAAACTACAGTGGGTATCTAAAAAGCCTATGGTGTCAACATTCTCAAGCTCTAGAATCAATGATTCCTATCATACCTTGTCTACAGATAGAGTTCCTTTGGTGGGCAGAGGCCTACCACCAAAACAAGGGACTGCCATTCACTCTACCCCCTGTCGCCCAATCCCTAACAGACTCAGACTATGCATGGCGGGAGGGGGCTAACTTGGCAGGGAAGTGCATTCAGGGCAAATGTAACCAGAGCCAAATGCACCTGCGTGTCAATCAAAAAGAAATGTTAGCTGTACAGAATGCTCTGACAGCCTTCAAGGACCACATTCTTCCAGGACAATTATTGGTAAAGACGGACAACACCACTGTTATGTGGTACATAAACAAGCAGGGAGGAACCCACACATACTCCCTCGGGTTCATGTCAAACCAACGAAATGCAAAAGAACGACATTCACTATATCGAAACGAAACCATCGACATTTCAAAACATCGACAGTACATTTATACGTAAGTACAGTGCTAACATGGGTCCTGCAAGGGGGAAGTAGTATGGGTACAGTGTCATATCATATCCTTTACTTCCCCCTTGCAGGACCCATGTTAGCACTGTACTTACGTATAAATGTACTGTCGATGTTTTGAAATGTCGATGGTTTCGTTTCGATATAGTGAATGTCGTTCTTTTTCATGTCGTTGGTTTGACATGAACCCACCCCCTCTGCAGACTAGCCATGGCTCTGTGGAACCCAGCCTTGAGCTACCAAGTGCACCCACAGGCTCAGTTCCTGCCAGGAAAGCTAAATACACTGGCAGACGACCTAAGCAGAAATCTCATGGACCCACACGAGTGAAAACTGGAACCAGAGATATTCAACATGTTGGGAAATGAATGGGGGAGCCCAGAGATAGACTTATTTGCCTCCCCCCAGAACTACCAATTTGACAAATTCTGCACAAGAACTCCCCACAAATGAACTTGGAAAGTGGATGCCCTGTCCTTCACCTGGAAAAAAACTATCAGTTTATGCCTTTCTCTCTCTGCCTCTCCTCTCCAAGGTACTACTAAAGATCAAACAGGACAAACCAAGGACAATACTGATCGCACCAGACTGGCCACGCCAACACTGGTACCCCTTCTTGTGCAGTGTCACTGCTGGCACCATGGCACCTGCTTCCGATCCCTACCTTACTGTCCCAGCAGGAGGGCCAGAATCTGCACCCACAACTTCAAACCTTGAACCTGGCAGCGTGGCTAATTACCTGATCTCTCCATTACCATCCCTCAGTAAACAAGTGATGGATGTCATTCTGCAGGCAAGGAGGCCTAGTACTAGAAAATCCTATGCTGAAAAATGGAAAAGATTATTTTCCTGGAGCCAAACTCCGGGGATGGGCACAGCAATGCCCAATTTACCTCAGATTCTTCACTACTTAACTGAGATGCTTCACAAGGGCCTTTCCTTTGGCTCCATCAAAATTCATGCTTTAGCCATTTCAGCTCATTACAATACAGAACCCACCCCTCTTCTCTCATCCACTATTGAAGCAGTTCCTCAGAGGGGCCAAAAACTTAAGACCACCCAGGAGAGCCCCCACTCCAGCCTGGGACCTCAACTTTGTATTGGGAAAAACTCTATCTCCCTTTGAGCCAGCTGCTAATGCAGAGTTGAAATTCCTTTCTTGGAACACAGCCTTCCTTCTAGCCATCACTTCAGCAAGAAGAGTGAATTACAGGCACTCATGGAGCCTTTCATCATCTTTCATGCGGACAGGGTATCTCTCGGGACCAATTGCTCCTTCATGCCCAATGTGGTATCCATTGTGGCCCTTGATCAGTCCATTCATTTGCCTACCTTCTTTTCTAATCCACAGAACAAGGGGGAACGAATACTGCACTCATTGGATATGCACAGACAGCTTAGATTTTACTTGGACAGGACTAAACCTCTCAGGAAATCTGAACAGCTGCTGGTTGCATTTGCTGCAGGGGCAGAGGGGAAGGTTATTTCATAGCAAACCATTTCTAAGTGAATAGGCCCACTGCATTCATTTCTGCTATAAGCACCATGGAAAACCTACCCCACGGGGATTAGACCACATTCAACCAGGGCTGCATCTACTTCTACAGCCTTTCTCAGAGGTGTCCCTACCAGGGACATCCTAGAAGCTGCTACCTGGAGTTCTGTACATACCTTCACCAAGCATTACCACTTGCCAATTTTTTCTTAACCATTGAAAATAATCCACAGAGAACCAATAAGTGCTCACACACCTAGTCTTAAGCAGGCACACGTCTCAATGTTGAATCCCAGTTGTATTGGTTTAAATAGCGCCCCAAATAATCTCAGGAGATTCTGCCACAAGGAACAATAAAACAAACTGTTTATTGGCTGAAAGGCTGTAAAAACAACTCTCTCAGCATATAATAAAATCCAAAACGAATTGGTAATACAAACATTTAAAATTCAAAAAACACCATAGCGGACTAATAAAGCAGTTAAACGTTAAGCGCTTTCACCCGATAAACATACGGGCTTCATCAGAACACTCCTCAATTCAAACTTCCGCTATTTATAACTTTTTAGGCGCCAAAATTTCAAGAATGTAAATAACACATACATCGCTGCTTAAAGCGACAAACCCTAAATCTCACTTCTATAGCTCATACTGTTCAAGATGTCACAACTGTATTCAGACAAGTCCACTTCTCACAAACAGTACATATCTGATAAAAATACTTTGGTAATGAAATAATTATAAGTGTAATAATATGTGTATAAAATACTATACATAAATGAACTTCCTAATAGTTCTCCCTGCTGAACAAACTAACCACGTAAATCAACACTTGTAACTGGTGTGTATATATATATATATATATATATATATATATATATATATATATAAATAACTAATGCATTTGTGAATATAATATAAATTATTAATATTAACTGCAAATAGTACATCAAACTAAATAACAAACCTTAGGTACATTGTAATCTCAAGGTTAACATTGTACCATGTGATGTACTTAAAATCACATAATGTACCCTGTATCATGTTAGTGCTTCAAGGATGGCTTTCAATGAAATGCTTTCATTAAGACCTGGAAATGTTGTGGCGTCTGTATATAGCTGCCATCATGCCTCCCTATAGTTCAGTAATTTTTTGTGGTCCTTACCTCTAGGGTCATTAATAATAGATCTGAAGTAGGCAGACTTCATTCGTCTGCAACCTGTGGGTATCGGATCCGATCTCGGATCCGAGCCGGCAATTCAAAAGCTTAGGCTCCGAGCTCCTAGCTCCTCCCTCTTACCCATAACCCCTTGCCAAGCCCTGACTGACCTCAGATTTCGTTTGCCGCTTTTCAAGAAGCAACGGAATTCTAGAGCTCCTGGCGTGGTTTGAGATAAGTGTAGTTTTTCTGACAGGAAAATTTTTCAATTTCTCTATTTTTGTTATCAATATAGTTAGAGTTGTGTGTGGTTAAGGCTTTCCTCCCTCTTTAGTTAATTTTTCTCGGGTTTTCGTAGTTTGTTTGTGTGTGTCTGTGTTTAGGCCTTAGGTGTAATGTCTGAAGCCCCTAAGGCTGTTTTTTCGAAATGTACCGAGTGTGGCCATAAGCTGTCCCCAGCAGATGGCCACACTCGGTGCGTTAAATGCTTGGGGGTTGAACACCTGTCTTCTGGTTGTACCATTTGTGCAGGGTTCAACCCCCGGGCTTTAAGGGAATGGAGGTCGAAGTTGGTGCTGGCGGGTCTTTTACCCCCAGATACTGCTTCGGCCTCTGCCCTCCAGTCAGCAACCTGTTGCTGTGAGTTCTCCCCCTCCGGCTGGGACTCAACCTCCCTTAAAGTTGCCGGAGGGGAAGGATTCTTCTAGGGAGAGACAGAAGGAGAGGCACAGGGAGAAGCACCACAAGAGGAGAGCCGAAGCTTCCAGTTCGGCTCCTCCATCTAAGCGGGCCTCCCCTGTGCCTTCTAGCTTTCCTCCTCCTCGGCTCCACTCCCCTCGGTTCTCTCCTGGACCCGAGGAGGAGGAGGCTAGCCCTTCCAGGAGGTCACCGAGACGGCTCTCTAGGTCCGGGCCGTGGCCTCCTCTAGATCGACCTTCCTATGAGCGAAGCTGATATGGACCGGATGATGAGGAAATTCATCCAGGCCCAAATGCAAATGGGAGTGCTCCTAGCCCCCCCCCAACCGGGAGGGGCTTCACCCTTTTCGCCCTTAGCTCCTTCTCCGACCCATACCACGGGTTCGAGCTATCGGCGCCGTGCAGATTTGGATCCGGGGTGGGTCGGATCCGATAGGTCGGCGCACCTCGGATCCGTCCCATCCCTTGAGTGCTTGGTACTTCGGACCCGACCTCGGAGCCGAGGGCCGAGCCTCGGATCCGAGGGAGCTGGTGTCTTCGCTCCGCCCAGGTCGGAGCACACTGGTCTCGGATCCGGCGGTTTGCTCCGACTCCGATCCGCCGGATCCGGTGGGGGTCGGCTCGGGCTTAGAGAAGCTGGCTCCCTCGGCTTTCAACGTTATGGAAAGGGCACTGTCGAGGACATCCGGACCCCGGTCCCTGCCACGGCTCCATCCCGCACTCCATTGCAGTTGGGCCAGGCCCCACCAGCCGGTCCCAGGGACAGCCCGCCTCGATGTCCCAAGTGGTTCCCTTGGAACATCCATCTGCTGAAGAGTACTCCTCGGACAGCCCCCGATGAAGTACCTCGAAGCGCAAGTGCAAGAGGAGGCACATGGACTCCCCTGAGTCCGTCACTGAAGACACGGACTTGGATGAAGGGAAGGCTCCCTAGGTCACCCCTGAGGACGTCTCATTTGGAGACATCATGGAGATGTTAAGGATCAGGGGGTGGTCTGCCCCAAGGCTTCTTCGACGAGTCTGTGTTCTTGGAGGCATTCGAGGCGGGCCCTTCTACCTCTTGGGTGTCCTCCTGCTGACCCCTGGTAGATCTTATATCTATCAGGGCGTGGAAGGATCCGGACACCATTGAGCCTATCCCTAAGCCGGACCGCATTCTTTCTCCTCCATCAGACCGCACCCACTGGAGTAAGGGCCCCCAGTAGATGCCATGATGATGGCTGCAGCCACGAAGAGGGAATTGACCCAGGAGAGTCCCTCCGTCCATCCTCCGGGCAAGGAGTCCCGTTCGATGGATCGCATTGGGAAGCGAGTTTTTAGTTCAGCGACCTTCTCCTTGAGAGCGCTGAACTACATGGCACATGTCATTAGGATGCAGCGAGATCTGATTAAAGAATACGCTGCATCTCCCGAGTCCATCTCGAGTGAGGATAAACAGGTTTACTCCACCCGAATGGCCACTCTCAGATCTGTATCCAATACATCTATGCGGCTGCTGTCTCATGCTACTGAGGGAGCCGCTAGAGCCAGCGGAGCAGGCCTTGTCATGAGGCGACAGGCCTGGCTCCGCCATTGTGATTTTGCTGAGCCCTTCAAGGCGACCTTCGAATGCCCTTTCGATGGTTCTGCCTTGTTTGGCAAGACTGTTCATGAGACATTAGTCCAGAGCGAAAGGACGGGAAGACGCTGTCTGCCGGAGTCCGCTTCTCAGCTCCCCAGAGGTCCTTCTCTAAGAACCAAAAGGGACAGAAGAAGATGTGGTTCCGAAGTCGCAGCAGTCCCAACCTGCTCCGGATAACCAGTCCTTCCGTGGCAGAGGAGGACGGGAGGTCGTCGTGCCAGAGGCAGGGGGGCTCCTGGCAATTTTGGGTCCAGAGAACCCTTCTCTGAGAGACCCACGCAGCAGCCCTGAAGGGTTGCCCGGCTGTCCGTCTCTGGAGGCAGTCGGGCGGTTCGATGCACCTGACTTCTTGGGAGTCCATAACAACAGACAGTTGGGTGCTTGACTTATATCCAGAGGATATTCAATACCCCTAATCAAGATTCCCAAATCTCGCAGCCTCCCAGATGTTCCACCCGACCAAAGGGAGGCGGCAGCTATCGAAATCGAGCAGCTGCTAGGAAAAAGAGCCATCCAGCGCGTCCGCAGATCAAGCCGGATTAGGGTTTTACTCCAGGTTCTTCTTGGTGCCAAAGAAGACGGGGGACTTAAGACCAATTTTAGACCTTTCCCTGTTGAACCTGTCAGTAACCAAGCAAAAGTTCCGGATGGTCACCCTGCAATCTATACTCCCCTCTTGAGGGAGAACGACTGGATGAGATCTATAGACCTCAAGGATGCGTACTAGCTCATTGAGAAGAACAAACGAACCAGGAGGTGTCTACGCATCCGGCTGGGAGCCAGTCATTATCAGTTCAGGGTCCTCCCTTTGGTCTCACCTCAGCCCCCAGGGTGTTTACCAAGGTGTTAGCGGTGGTAGCGGCCCACCTGAGGCTCCAGGGATTACAGGTCTTTCCGTACCTGGACGACTGGCTCCTGACGGCATCATCAAGGCATCTTCTGTGCTCAGCCAGGGATTACTTCCTTCAACTAGCACCAAGGCTGGGCATCATGATCAACTGGGAGAAATCTTTTCTGAATCCAACTCAAATTATAGATTTCATAGGAGGAAGACTAGACACCAGATCAATGCGAGCCTTCCTCACCCCAGACCGTATCGTCAGCCTGAGGTGTCATGTGACAGCAATCCTGCAACCATCTCCAACTGCAGCTTCGGTCCTGAGGGCCCTAGGTTCTATGGCGGCAGCTATCCCGCTTCTAATTCATGCCCGACGCATGCGGGTTCTTCAATGGACCCTTCAAGTTCAGTGGTCTCCTCTTTGTTCGCCTCTAAACGCCCGATTGCGGTCAGCAGAGCGTGCAGGGACTCCCTTCTGTGGTGGCTTCTTTCTCCGAGCCCCTAGCAGGGAGATCTTTTGCGCTGCATTTCCCGAGCCACAGTGACCACGGACGCTTCTTGCCTCGGGTGGGGGGCATTCTGGGAAAGATTGTCCAAGGCACGTGGAATCCCACAGAGACGTCATTGCATATAAATGTCCTGGAAATGAGGCGGTGCTCCTAGCGTTGCAAGCACTTCACCACGTTCTTCCTACAGGGACTATTGCGATTCAGACAGACAACATGTCCGTAGTCTGGTATATCAACAAGCAGGGAGGAACCAGGTCTTACCCCCTTTGTCGAGAGGCCATGAGAGTCTGGGAATGGGCAATTTCCACCAAACGCTTTCTGATAGCAACGCACATTCCGACAAAGTCCAACATCCTTGCGGACAAGCTCAGTCGCACCATCCTTTCTCCACACGAGTGGTCCCTCAATCTTCAAGTAGCGAAGAAGATTTTTGCCATTTGGGGGCAACCCTGTTGCGATCTTTTTGCTTCTCCCTCAAACGCCAAATGCGACAATTTCTTCGCTCTGCTTCCCCCACCAGGGGAGTTCGAGGATGCTCTGGTGCATGCTTGGCCTCCCGGTCTCCTTTATGCCTACCCTCCACTTCCTCTGATGCAGAGGCTTCTGCAGAAAGCCAACAGTTTGGGGAGCAGAATGATTCTCATTGCCCCATTCTGGCCTCGACAACCTTGGTTCCCTTCGTATGGTCTCACAAAATCAATCCACCATGGATTCTGGATCCACTGGATCTCATCTCTCACCCTCTGGGAATGCCAGTTCCCAATCTGCGGACCCTGAAGTTGACAGCTTGGCTGCTCCAATTCCAACCTTAATTAGGACTCCCGGTATCTCTTCACCGGTCAAAGCCATTTTGGTGGCTGCTCATAAACCTTCCACCAGACAGGTTTATCGGAGTAAATGGAAGAGGTTCTCTATATGGGCAGGACAGAGAACTGTGGATCCTTTTTCAGCACCTATCTCTGCGGTGCTAGATTTTCTAACGGACCTCTTTCATCAAGGGGCTAGTTCTTCCACGATTAAGGTACAATTGGCGGCTATCTCGCATTATCACATTGGTCAGGACACAGCTCCCCTTATGACAGCGAAATTATGTAAAACTTTTCTCAAAGGAGTTTTTTTGTTAAGGCCTCCAGTCAAGGAGGTTGTACCGCCTTGGGACTTGTCTTTAGTCCTGCAGGCCCTTACTGCTCCTCCCTTCGAGCCTGCAGCTTCTGCTGAGTTAAAATACCTTTCCTGGAAGACTGCCTTTCTGGTAGCTATCACTTCAGCCAGAAGGGTGTCTGAGCTTCAGGCTCTATGTGTCAAACCGCCTTATCTTTCTTTCTTCCCTGATAGGGTGTGCCTCAGGACCAATCCATCTTTTCTTCCGAAGGTCTCTTCTGAATCCAATATTAACCAGTCAATCAATTTGCCTGTATTTTTTCCTAAGTATTCAAACAAAGGAGAATACAAATTGCATTCATTGGATGTTCATAGACAATTACGTTTTTATATTAACAGGACAGCTGGCCACAGGAAATCAGATCAGCTGTTCGTCTCCTTTGCTAAATTTGCTCTGGGTAAAGCAGTATCTAAAGTCACTCTATCTAAATGGATTGCTAATTGCATTCTGCAGGCATATGACACTTCAGGCAGACCTGCTCCTCAGAGGGTTACGGCTCATTCTACTAGGGCAGTTTCTACGTCAGCCGCCTTTAAGTCCCGTGTTTCGTTGGATGATATCTGCTGCAGCTACTTGGGCCTCGCCTCATACTTTTATTTCTCATTACAAGGTGGATGTTGTTTCTAGAGGAAGAGCATCCTTTGGCTCAGCGGTGCTCGGAACATCCTTCCATGACGGCCCAAGATTCAGGTAGCTAGGGACTCTGTCCCACAGGTTGCAGACAAATGAAGTCTGCCTACTTCAGATTTAGAAGTTATGTACTCACCATAACGTTCCATCTGAGTAGGTGACTTCATTCGATGCAACCATCCTCCATCCCCTGACCTTTATAGAGCGAGTATTTATGCTGTTTTAGTATACTGTGGTCAGTATTTTGAGGCAAACTCAATCTGAGGTCAGTCAGGGCTTGGCAAGGGGTTATGGGTAAGAGGGAGGAGCTAGGAGCTCGGAGCCTAAGCTTTTGAATTGCCGGCTCGGATCCGAGATCGGATCCGATACCCACAGGTTGCATCCGAATGAAGTCACCTACTCAGATGGAACGTTATGGTGAGTACATAACTTCTAATTTCTAACAAAGCAAATTTAAAATCATGACATTCACCACATTGTTCAATATGTCTGTAAAGTGCACTTTTAGGATCTCTTTTCTTGATATTATAAATGTGCTCATATATACGTTTCTTAAAAAGTCTCTCTGTTTTCCCTCCATAATAGCTTGGGCATTCCTGACATATAGCAATATACACAACCATTCTTGTGTTACAATTCCCCTTTGCTAACCTCAATCTTGTTCTAATTTAATTTTTTAACACTATTTCATCTCTTTCAAAAATATGGCAGCATTGTTTGCAAGATCTACATTTAGTGGTATGCTTCCCAATATCCACTCTATGTATATATATCCTAACTTGTTTCTTGTTTCTAATTGCCTTTTTATATTAGCTCCCATTTTGTAAACAATACCTGGTGAGACCCCTACTGAGTCCCTAAAAGTTTCATCTTTACTAATTATATGCCAAAAGCTCTGTAATATTTGTGTCACCCCAACTGACATTGGGCTATATAACAAAATATAGGATCTCTGATGTTTTTCATTGTCCTTCTTAAGCATCTGGGGCCTATCAACAATATTATGTATTAAATATTCTTCCCTACCTAAACCTAATAAAGGTTTATATGTTCTCCAAAGTCCTATGACATATTTGTCCACATTATCCAGCATGTCTTTGGAGTAACCCCTTTCTAAGAACATAATGTGTATGTTGCCTATCTCTTCCAATAGTGTTTCATACTTCGATGTCATTCTAAGGGCTCTAATACATTGGCCCTTATATATATTTTGCTTTAAATTCTTAGGATGGTAACTTTCAAAAGACAGATCATCATTAGAAAAAGTTTCTTTTCTGAAAATTCTTGACTGTAAAGTATCATCATATCTATATACCAAGGTGTCTAAATTTGCCAGGCCTTCCTTATTGTATGCATAAGTGAATTTTAAAAATTCACTACTATCATTCAAAAATTGAATGAACTCCAATAACTTGTTTTCATTTGAATTCCATAATATGTAAATATCGTCCAAAAATCTGACACAATGGACGATATGGGAACGATATATACTTGAAAAAAGAATCTGTTCTTCCCAATCCAGCATTACCAGGTTTGTATAAATGGGTGCACATTTTTTCTTAATCCAGAGCTGGTTTTGCCACTGCAGTCTTGCAGGGCCTTATAGCTGGTCCTAATGTTGTCTAATGACCTCTTCCCATCCTTGGCTTTGGGAATCTACCCAAATGTGCTGACTGCAACAGTGAAATGAAGAACATAGTACAGTTGTGTACACTTACTATAAATGTAGATGTTCGAGTGTATTCACTGTTGCAGTCCTGTTTACCCTCCCTCCAGCCCCCTGGCTTCTATTGACTATACCTCTATTCTTGTTTACTATGCTTAAAGCTTTTTGGTGTATTTGCTTTTTTGTTGGAGGTGTAACATTGTATATAATTGCTTCCCATTATGGGGGCACCTGACATCTGGGGCAAGAAAAACTGATGTAATGGTGTCAGCTGCATGCTTTATACCCCTGACTACCTGACGTCATGGAAGATGAGAACAACTGACGCATGACCCAAGACTTTGATAATCCGGCCGACTGAGGACTGACTACTGCAAGCAGATAACCCAAATGTGATGACTGCAACCGTGAATACACTCGAACATCTACATTTATGTTAAGTGTACACAACTGTACTTTTCCATCCTTCCAGCCCCTTGGTTTTCTCTATCTTTCTACCTCTCCCCTCTCTGGCCATACTTTATCACATTGGTATTTACTTTTTACTGGTGGTGATGTTCATCGTGCATACAGCTGCAGTAATCACAGATGGGTTTTCTGCCGTCAGGCGGGCCCTCGGTCGGCCGAATTCCAAAGTCTAGGTCCGGCGTTGGTTGTTGTCGCTTTCTTTCCTGACGTCTGTGAGGCAGGGGTATATAAGACACAGCCGACACCATTTTCTTCAGTCTTTTTTGCCGCGCGGTGCCCGAAGCAGAAGCAGTTTGCAAGTGCCGGTCGGCCAGCTCCTGAATTTACGAAAAATTGGAAACCGAAGTCTTCTTTAAAGCTAAGTACCCCATTGGGGAAACTTTTCTTGCCTCAGACCGATGTCAGAAAAAATTAACAATTGTATTTCTTGTGGGAAGCAAATACCGCATAAGGATTTCCATTCCCTCTGTATACCTTGTTTAGGCCCAGACCACGACGTCTCGGGCTGTCGCTTTTGCACTACTTTCAATAAAGGCACTATTAAGCGTCGGGCGGAGTTCGCCCAACACCTTTTTGGTAAAGCTTTTGATTATAAAATGTCGTCGGAGACTCTGACTACCATTTTGTCCAAAAAACGCAAGGACCTACACGCGAGGTCCACGGTCTCCACCGACACCACGCCAAAACCGGCTACACGTGGTCCGGTTCTCAGCGAGACGCCTATGCAGTCCCTGACTACAGACGACACTTCTTTGGCGGTGTCTTCTGTAACCGAAACCACAGGTACCTCGGCCCATACCCAGACTACAACCACCGAAGCCACTGTGAGCGTTGAGCCTCCTAATGTGGACAGGTCCACTTCCACCCATGGGGTCTTTAGACCCTCATCTTCCTTTTCCATTAAGGCCTTTACTAAGTCCAAATCAGTCAGGCATCCCATAAGGCCTGTTGCACAGGGCCCATCTCCAGGCCCCATGCCTAAAAAGCAGATGCTTAAAATGGCTGAGGATTTAATTACTCTTATCAGGGGTTCCCAACCCCCTCCAGACGAGACCCAGAGTGGAGGAAGATTCTCCCTCTTCTGATCAGGGCTCCATTTTTCAGAACATTCTGATGTAGAGGAACACTCTTACTCCCCTTTTGAAGACTCTGATGCAGAGCAGTCCATTCCTTCTGTATCTCTTCCAGAGGATTTTTCTTTTGGGGAAACCTTGCACACCTTGAGGGAACACTTCCATTGGGAAGGCCAAGACCTTTCTGATTCCAAGAAAAGACTTGGGGAATTTCTTTTGTTACCTCAACACAGACCTCTGGCGATACCGCCTGTCTTGGACATACTTGATGATGTTTATGCGGAGGCTTGCCTTAATCCGGATTCCCTGCCTCCTGCCCCAGTCAAGCCTGATAGGTACTACAGAGTTCCTAACTCCCACCAATTTCTTTACAAAAGCCATAATGCTGACCCTGAAACCATTTCTCAAGGCCCCAAGGGAATGAAGGCCTCTACTGCTAAGAATCCAATACCTTCCGAAAGAGAGCCAAGATCCTTAGAAAGGTGGGGAAAAAAGGTATATACCTCGGCCACCCTAGCCATGAGGGCCTTAAATTGTCAGTTTCATATGCTTAAATATCAGCAGTTTCTGTTATCACAATTAAGAAATAAAATGTCTCAACCTGAACAAACCAGATTTGAAGGAGTTGCAGGATATGATGCATAGTGCAGAACAAGTGGGTAAACACACCTTACAATATGGCTATGATGCCCTAGAGGCCTCAAGTAGAGCTGCTGTTAACAGGATCAGTCATTCGTAGACATGCCTGGCTTAGGGAACAAATCTTGCGTGATCATGTGAAAGCTAAACTACTAGATGCTCCTTTACAAAAGGATGTGCTATTTGGTACTAATGCTGAGGAGATGCTACAGAAAATGGAAGAAAAAGCCAAATCTATGCAAACTGTCAAAGCTTTTCTACAGGTTCAACCACCACGTTTTAGCAGAAATTGGCCTTCTAAAAACTGGTCCCTTCCAGCCACGGACAAGCCCCAAAGAGGTAGATACAGGCGCACAAGGGGCAGAGGACAATCACAAGGATCATGTAGAGGCAGGCAATGGCAAACTCCAGCACCAAGAGTTGGCGAAGACAGTGCACAACAATACAGGAAACAAACCCAATGACTCCCTCATTTCCATGCCAAGCAAGTCTCAGCTGGCAGCACCCTTGGGAGGAAAGCTGGCATTATTTACAAGAAATTGACATATTGTCACAACAGACAAATGGATCCTGGACGTTATAAACAGAGGCTACAGATTTCATTTTCACACTCTTCCAAAAATGAGAGGCATGCCAAACCTGCCACACAATCAAAGGGCAGAGGCACAACTACAAATTTCAAAGCTCATAGACATGAAAGCTATTCAAGAGGTACCTACTCACGAACAAGGTCAAGGTTTTTATTCCAGGCAATTTCTGGTACCAAGGAAAGGAACCGACTGGAGACCCATTTTGGACTTATCCATCCTAAACACATTCTTACTGCACCAAAATTCAAGATGCTCACATTACAGCAGCTTCTTCCCATGCTGGGCAAGGAGTTTTGGCTGGTAACATTGGACCTCAAGGAGGCATACCTGCATGTCCCAATCAGACAAAGCTGCAGAAGATACCTCAGATTTCTTGCAGGTTCAATTCACTATCAATTCTCTGCATTGCCCTTTGGCTTATCTACTGCGCCCAGAGTATTCACGAAATGCCTGGCATCAGTAATTGCCTACTGCAGACTTCAAGGGATACAAATTTACCCTTATTTGGACGACTGCCTGATCCAAGCGGACAGCAAGCACATACTTCTGGAACATCTTGCTTATGTAACACGGTTACTGAATTCCCTGGGATACACAGTCAGCAAAAAGAAATCCAGACTAACACCATCTCAGAAAATAACTTTCCTGGGTGCCAACTTGGACACAAACGCCCAGATGGCCTATCTTATGCCAGAAAAACAGGGGCAACTAACTCAGTTCTTCAAAATACTAGCAAATTATACCAGGCTTACTGCAAGGAAAATCCTGCAGGCTCTGGGTTTCATGGCATCTTGCATTCTTTTAATCCCATGTGCAAAGTTGCATATGAGGAAACTTCAGTGGTACCTAAAAAACCTATGGTCTCAACACAGCCACAGTTTGGAAACAATAATACCAATAATTCCATGTTTGCAAAAGGAATTTCTATGGTGGGCCCAAGCATGTCAAACAAACACAGGTCTCCCATTCTGCAAGCCTCAAGCAAATCAAGTAATCACACCAGACGCCTCAGATTACGCCTGGGGGGCGCACATGACAGACAGGTGCATTCAGGGCAAGTGGTCCCAAAAGGAAAAGCACCTTCACATCAATCAGAAAGAAATGCTAGCAGTGATAAATGCAATTACAGCTTTCAAGGACCTCCTGCATCCAGGACAATTATTGATAAGAACAGACAACACCACAGTAATGTGGTACATAAACAAACAAGGAGGAACACATTCATATTCCCTGTGTAGACTAGCCATGACACTTTGGAACTTGGCTCTGGAATGGCAAATCGAACTTCAGGCACAGTACTTGCCAGGTTTGGAAAACACGCTGGCAGACAATCTAAGCAGAAATATGACAGATCCACACGAATGGAAGTTGCATCCTCAAGTGTTTACAAAGATAATCCAAGCGTGGGGGAGGCCAGACATAGATCTCTTCGCCTCCCACAGGAATCATCAATTGGAAAAGTTCTGTTCAAGGACTTTTCGTCCAAAGGCCTGGAGAGTGGACACCCTTTCATTCAGTTGGACAGCATGGACAGTTTACGCTTTCCCACCTCTGCCTCTTCTGCCCAAGGTACTCTTGAAAGCAAGAGCAGACAGACCGAAGATGATACTGATTGCTCCAGACTGGCAAAGGCAACACTGGTACCCAATCCTGAGGAGCCTAACACATACTCCTCCCTGGTCCCTACCTCTAATGCCTCTTCTGCTGACTCAGCACAGCTACAAAACTCTTCACAGTCAGCTGAAATCACTCAATCTCGCTGCATGGAAAATTCCTCAACACCACAACAGACCCTACTCCCCAAAGAGGTGCAGGATGTCATTTTGGAGGCCAGAAGGCCATCTACTAGAAAGGCTTACTCCGCAAAATGGAAACGGTTTTGGTCTTGGAATGAGAAAAAAGGCCAGGACCCTAGAAAACTGAATTTGCCTCCGGTATTACAGTATCTAGCTGAGCTGCTGAACAGTGGACTTTCATTTTCCTCCATATAAATCCATGCCTCAGCCATTTCTGCTGAATTCAACACTGACCCACCCTTATTCTCTCACCCACTCTTAAGACAGTTTCTCAGAGGGGCTAAGAATATAAAACCACCAAGGAAACAACCAATGCCAGCCTGGTATCTTAATTACATTCTAGAAAAATTAACATTGCCTCCCTTTGAACCAGCTGCCTCAGCAGATTTGCAATATTTGTCCTGGAAAACAGCCTTCCTTCTGGCCATTACTTCAGCTCGTAGGGTTTCGGAACTACAAGCCCTCATGGCTGTGCAGCCCTTTCTCATCTTCTATCAGGACAGGGTTTCCCTTCGAACCAACCCATCATTCTTGCCTAAAGGGGTATCCGGGTTTGCTTTAAATCAAGCCATACACTTACCTACCTTTTACCCCAATCCTCAAAACAAAGGGGAAAGGCTGCTACACTCCTTAGACATCCATAGACAGCTACGTTATTATTTGGACAGAACAAAGCCTTTTAGGAAATCAGAACAACTTTATGCTGTAGGAGCTCAAGGGAAGCCAGTTACCAAACAGACAATTTCAAAATGGATAGGCCACTGCATACGGTTTTGTTACTCCTATCATGGAAAATCTGTCCCTACAGGCATCATATCCCATTCCACCAGGGCCACAGCTACCTCTACAGCCTTCCTCAGAGGAGTTTCTACCAAAGATATTTTGGAGGCAGCCACTTGGAGTTCTGTGCATACCTTCACAAAACACTACCACCTGCCTTTATATTCCAAAACTAGAGCAGGCTTTGCCACAGCTGTGTTGCAGGGCATTCTGGCTCATCCCAGTTCCACCTAGTGCCTACCACCCTGTGCATAGCTTTGGGATTCTACCCATCTGTGATTACTGCAGCTGTATGCACGATGAACATAGTACAGTTTTGTACCTACCATAAATGTAGATGTTCGAGTGCTAATACAGCTGCAGTACAGGTTTCCCTCCCTCCTTCCCCTCTTGGTAAAGGCCTAGGGCCTAACCCCTCTTCATACAACCTGATTGGGTTATCCTTCTATGGTATATTTGCTTGCAACTACTGATTTTTGATTATATTGCATTGCATGTATATAAATATAATTTATGTATTGCCTTCCTTCTGGGGGCACCTGACATCTGGGGCAAGAAAGACTGAAGAAAATGGCGTCGGCTGTGTCTTATATACCCCTGCCTCACTGACGTCAGGAAAGAAAGCGTCAACAACCGACGCCGGACCTAGACTTTGGAATTCGGCTGACCGAGGGCCCGCCTGACGGCAGAAAACCCATCTGTGATTACTGCAGCTGTATTAGCACTCTAACATCTACATTTATGGTAGGTACAAAACTGTACTTTCCTCACCTTATACTAGGTTCCTGTTGGGGGCTCCTCACATTTAGGGCAAGAAAAACTGATGTAATGGCATCAGCTGCCTGATGTTCATTGTGTTTCACTGTTGCAGTCATTACACTTGGGTTATCCTACTGGCAGGCGACCCATAGTCGGCCCGAGTTCCAAAGTCTTGGTCCAGTGTCGGTCGCCTCTTCCCTGACATCAGTGTGCCAGGGTTATAAAAGTAGCAACCGACGCCATTTTCTTCAGTCTTTATTACTGCGTGGTGCCCGAAGCAAAAGCAGTTCGCAAGTGCCGACTCCTGAGATTTTCAAAATTGAATTTCAGAACCGAAGTCTTCAATAAAGCTTAATACCCCATTAGGGAAACTTTTTCTTGCTCCAGACCGATGTCAGTAAAAGTTAATAATTGTATTTCTTGTGGGAAGCAAATACCTCATAAGGACTTTCACTCTTACTGTATTCCTTGCCTAGGCCCTGACCACGACGTTACTAGTTGTCGGTTTTGTGCTAGATTCAATAAATGCACTATTAAACATCGGTTTGATTTTGCCTTACATTATTTTGGACGAAGATTTAATTATATAATGCCGTCGGAGCAACCGACGACCGGAATGTATAAAAAAAACAAAGACAAAGAAAAAGACCGGCATCCGAGGTCCAAAACCGACAATGAAGCCTCTTCTAGGCCAGTCGCCGGTTCTCAGTGAGGCGCTTTCGCAGCCCCTGACACCCGCTACCTCAGAACCACAGGCCGTAACCGACATCCACGTGGAGACAACGAGGCCTGTGGAAACTCAATGTATTGGGCCTACAGAAACTATACCCTCAGATGGGTCCGGAGCCGCTGAGCAGGCACCGGCTTCTGAGGGTGTTTTCAGACTTTCACAGCTTACAATTAAGGTTTCTCCAGCAGCAAAGGCAAAGTCAAAAACACCATTAAAGACAAGGAAACAAGTGCAGCATTCTCCAGAACAGTCATCCATGCCAAAGAAACAAATGCTTAAAATGGCCGAAGACCTTATTACTTTAATCAGGGGCTCCAATCCCTCTCCTGACAAAAGGCCTAGGCAAGACACATTATGATTCATCTGATCAGGTTTCCATTTCCTCTGTTTCTTCTGATGAGGGCTATTCTCTCCCTCCCTATGAGGACTCTGATGCTGAAGAGTCCATTCCTTCAGCCTCACCGCATGAGGATTATTCTTTTGGGGAAACCCTGCACACCATGAGGGAGCATTTCCATTGGGAGAGCCAGGATTACTCAGAATCCAAGAAAAGGCTCAAAGATTTCCTTTTATTGCCTCAGCACAAGCTCATGGCTATCCCCCTGTGCTTGATAATGTAGATGATGTTTCTTCTGAATCCAGTCCGTCTCCTGACTCTTTACCCCCTGCTCCAGTAAAGCCAGACAGGTACTACAGGGTCCCTGACTCTCATAAATTTCTTTACAAAAACCCCGGTGCAGACCCAGAAACAATTTCTCAGGGTCCTAAAGGGGTTAAGGCTTCCACTGCCAAAAATCCTGTCCCCTCAGATAGGGATTCCAGAGCTCTGGACAGATGGGGGAAAAAGTTTACACTTCTGCTACTTTAGCTATAAGAGCTTTAATCTGTCAGTTTCATATGCTTAAATATCAGCAGTACCTCATGTCATTGTTAAAGCAGAAAATGGTTACAAATATAGAAAGTCATGACAGTAAAGAAATGCAGGCTTTACTGCATGCAATTGAACAAGTGGGAAAGCATACTCTGCAATGTGGTTTTGATTCATTAGAGGCATCTTGTAGAGCCGCAGTTACAGGCTCTGTTATTTGAAGACATGCTTGGTTGAAAGAACAAAGTTTACCTGACCATGTTAAAGTAAAATTATTGGATGCTCCATTACAGCATGATACTTTGTTTGGTGTTAAGGCAGAAGAGGTATTAAAGAAAATGGAGGATAAAGCAAAGTCAATGCCAGCGGTGAAAGATTTCTTACAGGTTCAACCACCTAGATTTAGCAGAAACTGGCTTTCAAAAAATTGGTCCTTTCCAGTGTCAGACAGGCCACAAAGAGGCAGATCTCAGCCCCAAGGCTCCTACAGACCTAAACAATGGGGTGCTTCAGCCCCCCAAAGGAGGAGAAGACAAATCACAACCTTATAAGAAACCGTTACAATGACTTCCCTCGGCAAATGCCAAGCTCTTAACAGTTGACAGCACACCTAGGGGGCAAGCTAGCACTTTTCTTAAAAAAAATTGGTACATGATCACCCGAGACCAATGGGTGCTGAATATTGTTTCTCAGGGGTACAGATTCCACTTCCACACGCTTCCAAAACCAAAAGGTATGCCAAACCTGCCACAAAACCAATGGGCAGAGGCACAAAAACAGATTGCGGCTCTTATGGATATGGGAGCTATTCAAAAAGTTCCACAAGAACAAAAGGGACAAGGGTTTTACTCAAGACCTTTCTTAGTACCCAGAAAAGACAAAGCCTGGAGACCAATACTGGACCTGTCGATCCTAAATGCTTTTTTGGATGTTTCAAAATTCAAAATGTTAACACTACAACAACTTCTGCCCATGCTGGGCAAGGAGGCTTGGCTAGTAACTTTAGACCTCAAGGAGGCATACCTGCACGTCCCAATCAGACAATCGTGCAGGAGATACCTCAGATTTATAGCAGGCTCAATGGATTACCAATTCTCTGCACTGCCCTTTGGCTTATCTATTGTGCCCAGGGTCTTCACAAAATGACTGGCACCAGTAATTGCATTTTGCAGACAAAATGGAATTCAAATATATCCCTACTTGGACGACTGCCTTATTCAAGCAGAGAGCAGACACATTCTTTTAAAGCACCTGGCGTTTGTAAAAAGATTGCTAATTTGCCTAGGGTACACAGTAAATGAAAAGAAATCAAAACTAGTGCCCTCTCGAGATAATATTCCTGGGTGCAAGCTTAAATACAGCTGCCCAGATGGCTTATCTCACGCCAGACAAACAAAAGCAACTGACTCATTACTTTCAGATGATGGCAACAAAGACCCAGCTCCCTGCAAGAAAAATTCGGCAGTCCCTGGGTTTCATGGCATCTTGCATTCTACTAATTCCATATGCAAAACTGCACATGAGGAAACTGCAATGGTATCTAAAAAGTATTTGGACTCAGCATTGTCACAGCCTAGAGACAGTCATATCCTTGATTCCCTGCCTACAACAGGAGTTTCGATGGTGTTCCCAGGCCTGTCACCACAACAAGGGACAGCCTTTCACCTTACCTTCAGTCAGGCAGTCAATAACAACGGATGCATCGGATTATGCCTGGGGAGCACACATGGCAGGAAAATGTATTCAGGGCACGTGGCTCAAGGAACAAATGCATCTTCACATCAATCAAAAAGAGATGCTAGCTGTACAGAATGCCCTGACAGCCTTCAAGGACCTAATACATCCAGGACAACTATTAATAAAGACTGACAATACCACAGTTATGTGGTACATAAACAAGCAAGGGGGGCACACATTCCTACCCCCTATGCAGACAAGCCATGACCTTGTGGAACACAGCACTGACCTACCAGGTACATCTGCAAGCACATTTCCTGCCAGGAACAAAAAATACACTGGCAGACGAACTAAGCAGAAATCTAAGGGATCGACATGAATGGAAGCTAAATCCACAAGTGTTCAACATGATAATAAGGAAATGGGGACGCCCAGACATAGATCTTTTTGCCTCCCCTCGCAATTACCAAATACAGAAATTTTGCACAAGGACTTATCACTCTCAAGCATGGAAAGTGGATGCTCTATCATTCAGCTGGAAAGACCGGACAGTCTATGCCTTCCCTCCAATGCCTCTTCTCGCCAAGGTGCTTCTAAAAGTCAATCGAGAGACCAAAAATGATCCTGATTGCACCAGACTGGCCACGCCAACACTGGTACCCAATCCTAAAGAGTTTGTCCCAAGGTCCACCTTGGCCTCTACCTCAAATCCCTCATCTTCTGACACAACAAAACAATCAGATTCTGCACATTCAACTCAACCTTAAACCTGGCAGCATGGCAGATAATGTAGCCACTCAGACTGCACCTCTCTCTAAAGCTAAAATCCATGCCTCTGCCATTTCAGTGCATTACAATACGGATCCTCCTATTTTTTCACATCCTCTACTACGACAATACCTCAAAGGGGCAAAAAATATAAGACCCCCTAGGAGAGCACCAGTACCTACTTGGGACCTCAATTTTGTTTTAGAAAAATTAACACTACCTCCATTTGATCCAGCCAGCACAGCTGATCTAAAATTCTTGTCCTGGAAAACTGCTCTGCTCCTAGCAATAACTTCAGCATGAAGAGTCTCAGAGTTACAGGCATTGATGGCTGTGGAATCTTTCATCAGGACAGGGTTTTTCTTAGGACAAACCCAACATTCATGCCAGAAGTGGTCTCCAATGTGGCCTTAAACCAAACCATTCATTTACCTACTTTTTACCCAAATCCACAGAATAAAGGGGAAAAACTTCTGCACGCTTTGGATATACACAGGCAGCTACGATTCTACTTGGACAAAACAAAAGCTTTCAGAAAAACTGAGCAACTGTTTGTAGTATATGCTGCAGGATCACAAGGAAAGCCTATTACAAAACAGACAATCTCAAAATGGATAGGGCACTGCATCCGCTTCTGTTATGCACAACATGGCAAATCTGTGCCTAAGGGCATTAGGCCTCATTCTACCAGAGTAGCAGCCACTTCAGCAGCTTTCCTCAGAGGAGTAACTACCAAAGACATATATTAGAAGCTGCAACCTGGAGCTCAGTGCACACTTTCACCAAGCACTACCACTTACCTCTCTACTCCAAATCCAGAGCAGCCTTTGCCACTGCAGTCCTGCAGGGCTTGTTAGCCTCACCAAATCCAATTTAGACCCAGCCACCCAACCTCAGCTTTGGGATTCTACCCAAGTGTAATGACTGCAACAGTGGAACACGATGAACATAGTACAGTTGTGTATCTACCATAAATGTAGATGTTCGAGTGTATTCACTGTTGCAGTCCAGGTTACCCACCCACCATTCCCCTTTTCTTTGCTGGGACTTTTCTGTACTTCTCAACTTTATACAACCTATGTGGTGTATTTGCTTGTAGATGATGGAAATGTTTATAGTAACATATGCATGTTTTTTGGCATATTGTTGTCTTTTCAGCCTTCCTATCTGGGGTCACCTGACATCTGGGGCAAGAAAAACTGAGGAAAATGGCGTGGGTTGCTACTTTTATACCCCTGGCGCACTGACGTCAGGGAAGAGGCGACAGCAACCGATGCCGGACCAAGACTTTGGAACTCGGGCCGACTATGGGTCGCCTGCCAGCAGGATAACTCAAGTGTAATGACTGCAACAGTGAATACATTCGAACATCTACATTTATGGTAGGTACACAACTGTACTTTTTATACCCCTGATGTCATAGAAGAAGCGACAGCATCCGGTGCAGAAATCCTAAGACTCTGGTATTCTGGCCGACTGAGGGCTACCTGTAGGCAGATAATCCAAGTGTGATGACTGCAACAGTGAATACACACGAACATCTACATTTATGGTAAGTGTACACAACTGTACTTTCCAGGGGGTCAATTCACCAAGAGGATCAATGGCCTCAAACAGATATACCCTATGCAGCTCAACTGAAGAAACTCCAGTTGTACTCAGTTGCATACCACCTATTCAGAGGTGATCTCTGCCTGACATACAAGGCCATGTCCAACCCAGAATTGATGGGCAGGCTCCACCTAAAGAAAACCTTATCCCCTCGAGCCACATGCTGTAGGGATCTAAACCTCACCACAACAATAAGTAGGACGTGCAGGAAGGATAGATTCCTGTCCCAGAGACTTCCCATGCTTTGGAACAAGATCCCAGTCTGCATTAGGCAGAGCTCCTCGCTAACGCTCTTCAAAAGAAACCTTGACGAGTGGATGGGAAACAAAGTTTACCTCGGGCATCACTTCAGTGGCTCTGCTGGACAGATGCACAGGGAACTAATCTAAGGGGGCGGCAAAACTCAACACATTATGTCTAGGCTTATAAATGCCTTCAGGCAGATAGCCTAGTACCCATCTATGAACCTAATTCTCAGCCTGCATATCAGACTGTCTATTTCCATTTATTCACTGCATGCTTCTCCAAGGAGTGGCAGAACCAGTTCCTCCTTCCCCAATGGGGTGGGGTTTTTATTCAGTGATGTCCCTAGTGCCAAAGAAAGAAAATGTTGGAGATCAGTTCTGGCTGTTTCTTTCCTAAGCATGTTATGGTAGTACCCAAATTCAGAATGATCTCACTTTACAACCTATTACATCCTTCTTCATTTTTCAAGTTTCCTGATAACACTAGACTTAAAACATCCTTTTCACATTCCTTTTCATCCAGACTTCAGATGTCTCTTAAGGTTGTGTGAGTTTGGATCACATTCATTCCTCTGTCGTATCCTTTGGACTGTCCACTGCACCAAGATTCTTTACAAAGTGTCTAGCTCTAGTTATAGCTCATGGTAGTCTACAGTGTCTCCACATTTTTCTACAGTTAGATAACTTATCTTTGCATTATCTTTCAAAGTGTCAGGAATCTCTGTTAGGTGAGAGATTGCTTACAGAAGCTGGGATTCCAAGAGAACATTCAGAAGTCTTTCTTAACTCCACAGAGGATTGTGTTCCTGGGATGTAAGCTAGACACCTCAGTTCAAAGAGCTTTTCTTCCATATGAAAAAAAAAAAAAAGAGAGAGATCTTTGTCTAGATATATTTCTAAGGTTTTCCATCGGACTTCCATCACTGTGAGGGCATACCTCAGGATTTTGGGCCTCCTGGCATCTGTGATGCTCATGATGCCCCTGACAAGACTTCACATGAGAAAGATGCAGTGGTATTTGAAATCTCTTTAGTCCCAACATCAGCACCCTCTCTTCAAATCCCAGTTCTGGGGTTTGTCAGAACAGAAATCTTTTAGTGGAGGTAAGAAATGTCCTTAAATCCAGGTCTTCCATTCTCTTTCCCTGCTGCACAGCAGTTAGTCACCAAAGATGCTTTGAACTTTGCTTGAGAAAAAGTTTCAGGAAGGATATAAGTGAAGGGGGTATGGAACACCAGAGACAGATGTAAGCGCATAAATATCGGAGATGCTTGCGCTGATCAAGGTACTTAACTCTGAGCCATCTTTGGTCGCTGGGACCTCTTCAAGTGGCTACAAGACAATACCACAGTCATATGGTACATCAACAAGCAAGGGGGGAACCAGGTTGTACCTCCTTTGCAGATTAGCTATGTTAGCTTGGGATATAGTTTCATAGAACAGTCTCGCCTTACAGGCATCCTGTATTCTGTTCGAGGAAAATTGTGTGGTAGATGAGCTGAGCATTACCAGTGCAGACCATCTCGATTGGAAACTAGATCAGGAGGTCTTCCAAGCTTTGATCCCTGTACAAGGGAGTTCAAGTAAACCTCTTTGCTTCCTGTGTGAGCAGTCAACTTTCAAGCTTCTGTTCCAGGACTCCATGCAAGAAGCCCTGGAAGACAGATGCCTGTTCTTTTCCTTGGACAGGAATGTTTATGCTTTTCCAGCCTTTCCACTAATATCTAGGGTAATTCTTGGAGGAGGACTTCAGAATCTTCAGATGATTGTAGAGACTCCCTTCTGGCTCAACCAACCATGGTTCTTCCTTCTTTGAAAATGACTAGGGACATTTACACAAGCTTTCTCACTCACTGGATCTACTCGCACAAGAACACGGGTCTTTGATACACCCTGATGTCAATCATTTTCAATTAAGTGCCTGGATAAGTTATTGATACCTTTAAGACACTTGTTCACTGTGGATGTGCAGCAGGTACTAATGGAAGCAAGAAAGCCTTCCACTAGAAGATCATGTATTTGCAAATGGGAAAAGTTTTCTAGTTGGTGCTAACAACATAACCAGCAGTCACTCAAGGCTAGTTGTCCTCTTCTCTTCTTTTAGTGTCTGTAAATTACTGTCCTATTGTCTTTATTATTCCTCAATCATGGTTCATTTATTGTCTGTTTTAGCTTGTGTGTGCCCATGGATTCTCCTCCTTCAGTATGATCTCATGTCAGAATGTTCTTGAAAGGAGTTTTGCTTAACAGACCTCCAAGAAAACCTGTTGTCCCTACTTATTTTGTGTTAGGGAAGCTGACACCTGCTCTGTTTGAACCAGTTAATCTGTCTGACTTGAAATTCTTAACATGGAAAACAGTTTTATTGGTTGCTGTCACCTCTCCAAGTAGGGTGTCTGACTTGCAAGCTCTTATGGTGAGGCAACCCTATCCCTTTTTCCGTAGGTACAAGGTTTCATTGAGAACTGCTTCTTCTTTTATGCTTAAATCTTTTGGTGGAGGTAAGATGTTTAGTGTAAGTCTAAGTATCCATCTCCCCATTTTCTTTACTGAACCTGAAAATCGGTGGGAAAGGATGTCCCATACTTTGGATGTTCACAGACTAATCTGGTAGTATTGTGTTAGAACTAAATCTTTTAAGATTTTCTGATCAGTTGTTAATTTCTTAAGGTAAGCGGAATGGACAGCCTATTTAAAAAGAGACTGTTCACCATAGCAAAATTATACTAGGCAGGGTCAAGGGGCACACTACCAGGGCCTTTTCTTCATCTATGGCTTTTTGAAAAAGGGTGGATTCTAGACTTATTCTAGAAGCTGCAACTTGGCCTTCTGTACATATAAAACACTACCTTCTTGATTCCTTGTCTAGTTCCAGATCAAGCTTTGTTAGTAGTATTCTCCAGGGGCTCCATCTCCCAAAGTTAATTGGCTAAGTTAGTCTATCTGTATAGCTAAGGCTACAGCACTAGTGATTAATATTATGAGCATTGTACGGTGTAATTTGAACTTGTAGGATCATAGGAGATTACTAGGGTGTTGACCCGGAGGTCATTTTAAGCCTAGCCATTTCAACCCAATGTAATAACATAAGGGTACTAGCCAATATTCAAGATTGCATCTAGTGATGACTTCCCATGTCCAGGAGGGTTGTGGGTGCTAACCCCATTAAGAATTTACTGTGCCCCATCCAGTCATCAGGTTCCCCTTGAACAGTGTCCTAAAGATGCTGTGTTTAACATCAGTTGGTAGCCTGTTCCAAAGATGTTGCAGTCTCTGGGAGGTTAATCTGTCTGTCCCACCAGCATGTCCTTTTTAAGTCGCAGGCCATATTTAAGTCTCTGGGACGGGTAGCCCTAGACCCATTTGATTTACAAGTATGCAGTAAGTCCATTAGGTTTGGGTCTTGGGTTACTCTGTAGGACAGGCATAAGTCTCCCCTAAGAAGTCTAAGCACATGCTGGAGGCCTTTTATCTTATTTGTTACAAACCTCCGAGTTCTCTCTAATTGCTGTAGATGCTTAATATGATACATACCGAATAGGGTGTTGTACTCCATTATGGGCCAGATAAGTGCAGAGTACAGAGGGGTTGTAACTTTTTTCTCAAGGCAATGCCTTTACTAATCAAGTGAGCTATGTGGAAAGGTTTCTTTACAATGGAAGACACGTGGTGGTTGAAATTAAGATTGCAGTAAACCTGTGATCCCAGGTCCCTTACCATTTCATGGATATTTAGGGTATTGTTAATTTGATAGTGTGAAGGGACATTGTTTGTGCCAAGGGGAATGGTACATTTCTTTGCAGTCATTTTGAGACAGTGACTAATAAACCAGTTGTTGGTCTGTGCAAGACAATCTTGGAGTATACTGACATCATTTGAGGATTCAATGATTGCTCCTAGTTTGGAGTCTGCAACTTGGTCAGCTACAACCCTTTAGTTTTGACCTAAACTTCTGAGAAGAGTATACCAAACTGTCCGAGGCCCAGCATTGACCCCTGTGGCACATCTACTGTTAGGGTAATTTCAGCTTGTCCACCTGTACTTTTGTTAGCATTTGAGGCTGTCAATCTTTGTGAAATGTACCTATGTAGTTTTAAACATTGACGGAAAACCTTATTTTAGTAATTAGAATTTTGACAGTTAAAGTGGCTGCTGTCATAAGTCTCACTTTAACATTTGTGTTCATAATGGAGAAATTGATCATTTGTGAGAGGTGATATGTAATTGCAGACTGTGTACTTGAATTATTTTTGTTTTTGTTTGGGATTACATACAGACATTAGGGGTTTAGTTGTTTGTAAATGATCGTGCATTATGTGGCAAGAATGTATGTTGTTTACTGATAGAGAAATGCTTATGATCAATCCTTGTTGATGGTTCCTAGTTCACTTTTTTTTTTTGCAGGTTGACCAAATAGAATCCTATCTTCTGATCTGTAACATAATTACTTATTTTTCTAATCTTTATTTTAGAGCCCACCAGTAGAAAGCAAAGACGTAACACGATTTTTGACACTCATAGATCTCCTGCAAGAAGAAGCCATATCAGGTATTTTTTTCCAGTCCTGCATCACTTTCATTTTTGGTAAAATGTCATCCTCTTCTTTTACAACATAGTAGGAAAATGTGTGTGTGTGCATATGCATTAGGCGGCATACCAGTCTCCTCTCCAGAATGAACTTCAAAGCCTTGTGGCCGTTGTCTGCCTTGATAGAATCCAACATCTCTGCTATCCTGTGAAACCTAAAGCTGGGTTATCTGAAAATTGGATGGTTGAATGAGTGGGAAGGACTGGATCCAAAGGCAGTCTTTAAATAGAGTATGTAAAGTAGAATTTGGGTAGGAAGGGGAAAAGTAGGCATGATGCATAGGTCCCTTAATTGTTTTATCAATATTAGGATCATAGGAGTTTACTAGGCTATTGGCCTGTAGGTAATTTCAAGCCTAGCCATTTTATTCCACTGTAATACCATAGATATAGTAGCCAGTACCCAGCATTGCATTTAGTAATGACTGCCCATGTCCAGGAGGGTTGAGCGCCGTCCCGTTAAGAATTTATGGTGCCCCATCCACTCTTCCAGGTTCCTTTTGAACAGTGTCTTAGAGGGGCTTTCTTTCACATTAATTGGTAACCTATTCCAAAGACGTGACAATTGCTGGGAGAGAAGTCTGTCCTTCCAGCATGTCCTGTTTAAGTCGCAGGCCATACTTAGGTCCCTGAAGCAGGTAGCTCTATTCCTGTTTGATTTATGGATGTGTGCAAGTTTATTAGGTTTGGGTCTGAGATTGTTGTGTAAGCCAGGCATAAGTCTCCCCTAAGAAGTCTATACGACAGAGTATAGTGACAGGGACTTCTGTTGGTCTGTGTATGGCATGTACTGGAGTTCCCTCTAACTTCTTTGTTAGAAACCTCTGAAGTCTGTCTAATTGCTGCAGGTTGTTTGTATGGAACATGCCAAGCTGGTGTTATACTGAGTTATGGGCCTGATTAGTGCCGAATATAGAGGAGTTATAACCTCGTTTGCACTCAAGTTGATGCTTTTACTTATCAAGTGTGCTACATAGAAAGCCTTCCTTAATACAGTAGACACATGGTGGTCAGAGTTAAGGTTGCAGTCAACTTTTGATCTCGGATCACTTTCTACTTCTAGGTACTTAGCGTGTTGATTTGATAATGTGAAGGAGTGTTTTTGCCGAAGGCAATAATGATGCATTTCTTTGCATTCAGTTTGACTAAGACACCAGTTGGCCTGCTTAAGACCCTCCTGGAATATACTGACATCATCTGGGGATTCAATAATTGCACCTAGTTTGCAGTCGTCCGCAAACTTGGTCAGCCACAACCACTTAGTTATGGCCTGAACTTTTGAGAAGTATATACCAAACAATAGGGGGGCCCAGCATTAACCGTTGTGGCACTCCACTTGGTGACAGGTCTGTTGGTTGATGTAGAGTCACCCACTTTGAATAGCGTGTGTCCGGTTTGTGAGCCAGTTGGCAGCTCATCTTACAACAAAGTGGTTAACATTCTCTTTGCTAAGTTCATTGGTAATGCCTGAGTGTGGGATTGTGTTGAAAGCCTTTGCTAAGTTGAGGTATGCTCTGTGCACAGATTTGCCCTCCTCAGTGGCACTAGTCATATTTTTGAAGAAATCCACCAGGTTTAACAAGCAGGATCTGCCCTTGACAAAGCCGAACTGGGTTTGATCCAGGATTTGGTGGTCACCTAACGCCCCTGTCCTTATTTATGAGGCCCGTAATGATATGTTCCATGACCTTATAGATGAGGCTGGTCAGGCTTATGTGTGTGTGTGTAATTCCCCTGTCTATTGCTAAACCACCTTTAAGGAGGGGAATAACTGTTGTGTTCTCCATTCCATAGGAATAAAGCATGTGGTTGGTGTATAATTGAAAAGGTTACTTAATGGTGGTGCTAGTTCATGTTTTAGCCTCTTTAGAAGACAGTATGGGATGCCATCTGGTGCCATAGAAGCTGTGATTTTTTTGCCTTGGACAAGGCTTTAATGAGTTCCCCTTCAGATATGTAGGGTGGGGGGAAGGGGAGTTTGGGGCAAGGTTTCTGATAAGTTCGAAGGGGATAAGAGACTGAAAGTTTCACCAAACGTATCTGCTGACAGGTTTGCTGTCTCTGTAGTGTGTGATGCAGTTAGCCATTAATTCTGCATATGCTTGAGCCTTTTAGGCAACCTATGTAGCTGTAAAAGGCCGTATGGTTATCCTTGGCTGGGCTTGCTAAGTTTTTCTCAAAGATTCCCTTAGAGTATCGCTTTGATCTGCAACCAGAAAAGAGTTTTAAATGACTACTCTACAGATATCAATTGATGTGTATTTTTTCATCCCTAATTTATTGAGAATTTTTTTTTTTTTTTTTTTTTAATTTCACTTCTAACATTTGTACTGGCTTAAAGTGCTGTGTGAGTCTGTGTTGATCTGTACTGTACACTGTAGATTATCCTCCTTGTAAGTTACTGTTTACAGGCTAACCTGTTTCTGCTCCTATAAATACTGTTTTGTATGGGGCTACCTTCTCTAGATGTCAATCTGTGGCTGCAGATTTTGTTGCGGGCACTGATGCAGATAATGGTACATAATCTTGAGTCTGTCCTGTCTGAATCTTTGGAAGGTGAACAGGTTAAAAAACCCAAGCAGGTGTTCACCTTTCTAGCTAGGTTTAGAAATGTATTTGACTGGAAGCAATCTGGAGCTGTGCCAGAGATTAGGAGACTTTATGGCCTTATTGAGGATGAGATTCCATGTGTTTTGGCTGTTCCTGCTCTGTTACTGGCATTAGAAGATTTCTGTAAAACTGTATGTAAAACCCCTTTGGCTATTGAACAAGTTCCAAAAGAGGCTGTGAGGTAAGTACAAGGTGTACTCTTGTATTACAGATCTGTCTTGCCCAGCTGACCCAGTTGTGATTTCTTCAGCTCCTAACGGTAACAAGAGGTCCTTGGCTGCTTCTTATGTTAGACTCCTGGATAAAATTGGCAAGGGGTTAGATTCTCAGAGGAAAAAAGTTGGATCAGTCTAATAATTTAGTCTTTAGAATTGTAAATTATCTAGACTTTATTTGGAGGTTTATGTTGCACTGTGCTTACACTTTTGATAATTTTGCTGCATCTTTACTTGCTGAACAGAAGTTTTACATGAATGAGACTGTTTCTAGTGTGACTCGGGTTTCAAAACATGCTGTTAGTGTCCTGAATGTTGTGTACACAATTTCTAGAAGTGTAGCTGCTTCTGTTGTATCGAGAAGATGTGCTTGGTTTCATATTCAGAATTTTTCTGATTATTTAAAAATTATATTTTAAATGCTTCTTTCTAGACTCTCAAACAGTCTCTTAAAAACAGTATAAAAAAAGATGTGAAGACCATCAATCATGAAATAAATAACTTTGTCTCCTTTTATTTTAGCATTCCAGACATGCGATCAGTATTAAAGCATTCAAAAAATAATTGTAATAGCATACATTTTGCATTTAAAAACAAAGTTCTGTGAAAAGTACAGACTCGTATCTTTGGGCAAAAGAATGCATAAATTATAAGTAGCATCACTCGTTGAGAAATACCCCAAAACATTAGTTAGGATGGGCCAAACCAAAAACAGCTCAGGATTGGGCTAAACAGGAAATGCCCAAAGGTGTTAATGGAAGTATTGTTTCTTGGCATGCTTACTTCCGTTGGTTGTCCAGCTTGTCACCTTTTCTTGCCCGCATTTTTTTTCAAAAGATATTAACACCTTTGGGCGTTTCCTGTTTAGCCCAACCTTCAGCTGTTTTTGGTTTGGCCAAACCTAACTAATGATGTTATGTTGTCCCTAACTCCCCTTCATTCTTGCAGGTTGGGTTCGGAGCCGATCCTTGGCTCCAACTCGGCCGTATACTATAGCTCGAAAGCTTTTACTGGCTCGAAGCTAGTCCCTATCCCAGCATGCCTAGCGGTAGTTACTCAGATCTCGTTTGCCATTTGCACCGTCGATATTACTGAATACTGGCTCAGGCTAAGTGTTTGGTCTATTTTCACACATTTGGTTAAATGTATTGTTAGATATTGAGTGCTAGAGTGTTCTTCATAGGTTAGCGCTCTTTCTAACCTTCTGTTGCTGTTTATTGTTGTTGTAGCCGTCATTTTCCTTTTGGCCTACCTTGTCCTTGTGACCCTGTTTAACTTAGAGGGTTCTCCATTCTTTCAGCCCCATGTTTAGTTAAAGGGCTTTTCCTCTTTTTCACTCTTCTTTTCTAGAAGCAGCCATTTAAGGTAGAGGCTGTCCTTGGTTGAGGGAGTTCACGTTTTTGCTTAGAGGCTCTCCCCTTCCCACTTAAAAAAAAAAAAAAAAAAAAAAAAAAAAAAAAGTACAAAAGTCTTTGAAGTTTTTTGTCAGTTAACTAATGTATTGTTAGTGTCCTTCTTGTAAATTGATAGCATTGGTTTCGTGCCATGTCTAAGGATTCCCCTAAAGAGTCAAAACCTTTGGGTTTTAAGAAGTGTGACTCGTGCTCCCAAAAGATGTCCCTTGCGGACAGGCATGCGAGCTGTGTATATTGCTTAGGGGCTGTTCACCTGCAGGACTCGTGCTCTGTATGTCATGCCTTCAGTTCTCGGGTCCTGCAGGCGAGAAGAAATAAGATGATTTTGCGAGGCTTATTAAAGGGCGCCTACGATGCTTCTACTGAGGGGGGACTCAGCCAGCAAAAAAACATGACAAGTCCACTAAGCCATCGTCCTCATTGGCTCCGATTTCAGAGTCATCCAAAGCAAAGGACAAAGGTTCAGGTTTGTCTGCTCCGAGTGTTGGTTCCAACAAAGCTCTTTCTCCGGTGGCTCCATCAGTAGTCTCAGAGCCAGTCAGGACTCACAAGAGAACCAGGTCTCCCTCTCTGGAACCGGTGCAGTCTGTTTCACAGTCTCCTTTCTTGCAGTCTGTGGCAGGCAGTCCTAGGTCTTCCACCCATTTCTCTCGGTCATCAAGGAGTCTTTCGGATGATGATATGGAGAGGGTGATGAAGAGGCTCCTCAAGACACCGGCATTAGCTAAATTATTATCGAGCCCAGCCCATAAGGAAGTGGCGCCGACAGCCCAACCCGCATCATTGTCGATTCCTCCTCCAACTCTCGAGTTCAGAGCCAGAGTGGATGGATGTTATGATGGAACAGTCTGTTCTGATTACCACCGGTCTCTCAGTTCTGACTTCCACACAGATCTCCTCGTTAACCCAGTCTGTCGAGGGATCTGGGGGCCTATGCTCTCTCTTCAGCTCTGAGGGGGGAACTGGCATCGGACACTCGTCTGCCCCTACTCTTCCTCTTGGAGCTTCAGCGCAGGTAAGCTCTGCTCCTACATTGGCCTCAGAGCCATCGCCCTCGGTTCAGAGGAGACCTCCAGGCTCTTCGGAGCTGGAGGCTCTTTTGGGCCGAGACCGTGGTACCTTTAAAGTAATGTGTGCTGTCCTCTGAGACCACTCCACCCTCGGCTCCATTGGCTCCTTCTCCTTCGGTGCTGGTGTCTGCCTCCGAACCTCCCCCCCAAGAGTAGGGAACCCATGCTCCAGGGCGCCCCAGAGCACCCCTCAGAAGAGGTCCCTCGGAAGAGGAAGGGTAAGAGGAAGCATTTGGACTCCCCTGAGTCCCAGACATCAGACACGGACTTGGAGGACTCAGAAGGGTCCCCACTGTCCCCCTTTGAGGATGTCTCTTTTTCAGACATCCTGAAATCCTTAGGCAGAGGGGTGACTAGAAATCCCTTGTCCCTTCCGAGGACGAGTCTGTGTACCTTGATGCATTTGGTTCCCAACTCTCCACTTGGGGGTGTCTGCCTTTCAACCCACTGTTGGCCTTAGTGAGTCGGAACGTGTGGAGCTCTCCAGACACTATGGAACCAGTTCTGAGGAGGCCCAGTAAATTCATAACTGCTCCAGACGATAAGCTTTTTCTGTCAAAGGGCATGCCTGTTGATGCAATGGTGGTGCCAGCAGCCAAGAAAGAACTAGAGGAGACTTCTTCTGTCCATCCGCCGAACAATGAGTCCCGTACGATTGTCAGGTATGGGAAGCGTATGATGTTACGTTGTCCTATCTCACCTTCATTCTTATAGTGATGGGTTTGGAGCTGATTCTCGGCTCCGACTCTGCTGAATACTTAGCTGAAAGTCTCAAACCTGGCTTGTGGCAAAAAGGTATCCCACAATGCAGTGGTGTAATTCCCCAGATCTCATTTGCCACTTTACGAGGTTGGATGTGGTCATTTTGGCCGTGGCTATGTTGTGTCAAATTTTTCTATTAACTTTTATAAAATTGTTATATTTGCTTATAGCTTTTATCTTATTATATTTAACTCATGCATCCTTGCTGCACTCTGTGAGGTAGTGATAGTTTTTTTCCCCTTTAGCCAGCAGGATCCGCCTTTGAGCTGATGAGTGTGTCTACCCATAAAGCACCACAGACGGATACCTGTACTCATCCCCCTAAGGCACTGACTACTGTCTCAGCACCACCCATTCCACAGGACAGCAGAGATCCAGAGCCTCAGGATCCCCCAATGTGCGAACCCCTCTCTTCCAAGGCCTCCCCAGAATATCGGAAGAGAACCTGTAAGAGGAAGCATGTTGACTCCCTGGACGAGTCCATCACGTCAGACACTGACCTCAAGTTGGAAGTGTCCCCACAGTCGTCCACTGATATTTCATTTGCAGATATTCTAGAGATCCTCAAGCAAAGAGGTGGCTAGCAGTTCTCAAAACCCCATTTGATGAGGAGTCAGTGTTTCTGAAGGCTTTCGGATCTCAACCATCAGCCTCCTGGGTGTCTCCCGCCTTTCGGTGAGCTAATGCACCTGGTTAGTCGAAAGACATGGGAGTCACCTGACACTACAGAACCGGTCCCGCGGAGGCCAAACCAATTTTTGTCAGCTCTTTCGGGCAAGGATTTCCTAACCAAGGGGGTACCCATAGATGCTATGGTGGTGGCAGCAGCCACCAAGAAGGAACTTGCAGAGACTTCCTCATCTGTTCATTCTCTAAATAAAGACTCTCGAACGATGGACAGATATGGGAAGCATGTCTTTTCGTCAGCGACTTTCTCACTGCGATCGCTGAACTACTTATCCCACTTTACAAGGCTACAAAGAGATCTCCTGAAAGAGCTAGGAGATGCTCTACAAGGTTCATTAGCTGTGGGGGTGAATGAGAAGGTCTCCTCTTAGCTGTCCATCTTAAATTCCATTGTCCACTCCTCCATGAGGCATGTATCGTATGCAGCAGATGGAGCGAGCAGGGCAGTGGGTTCCGGAGTTTCCCTTGGGAGACACTCCTGGATGCGCTTGTGCAATTTTGCAGAGCCTTTTAAGTCTACCTTTACTACCGCCCCTTTTGATGGTTCCTCACTCTTTGGACCCAAAGTAAGACACTCTAACCAGGTGCGAGCAGGAAGGAAAAACTTTCTCTGCCATTGGAATATGTTTTTCTGTACCTTCAACAACTTATCCTAAAAGCCAGAAGAGCGGAAAGATGTGTTTCAAAAGATCTTAGAGATTTTTCCAGGACGTATGGGGTGATACCTTCCCCAGGGGCAGTGGGGGAGGTAATAATGGTAGATGCCGCCCTATAGGCAGAGGGGGCCCGCAAAACCAGGGTGACAATGATTCCTTTCGTGGACGCCGTTATCAGCGCTCCTGAAAGGCGGCCCGACTGCTCTACTCTGGGGGCAGTCAGGGGACATTTATCAATGTACCCAGAAGCCTGGCAAAATATCACAAATGACAGATGGGTACTAAATATAATATCCAGAGGATACTCCATCCCCTTTTCCAACCCTGTTCCACAGACCAAAAAGAATCCCAGATGTTCCACCCAATCTAAGGGAACAAGCAACTATAGAGATTCAAAAGTTGCTCCACAAATGTCATCCAAGAAGTCCCCGCAGACCAAATAGGATTCGGAACTTACTCAAGATTCTTTTTGGTGGCAAAAAGAACAGGGGACTGGTGGCCCATATTAGACCTAAGCAAGTTAAACAAATCTGTCAAGAAGTCAAAGTTCCGAATGGTGACACTGCAGTCTATACTTCCGTTTTTAGGGAAAGACGATTGGATGTGCTCTATAGACTTTCATGATGCTTACTACCACATAATAATGGACAAGACATCAAGAAGGTACTTCCCCTTCCTGCTGGGAGCCAGCCATTACCAGTTCAGAGCTCTGCTGTTTGATCTCACTACAGCCCCCAGAGCATTCACCAAATGTATGGCAGTAGTTACGGCTCACCTGAGACATCTAGAATTCTGTATGTTTCCCTGTGTAGACGACTGACTCCTATCTGCCACCACCAACCATCTACTACTACAAGCTAGGGACCTAACTTTGGACATCTGCAATCAGCTGGGCATTACAGTAAACTGTCAAAAATCTGCCTTGTTGCCCTGTCAACATATTACATTCATAAGTGCAGATCTAGACACTTCCTCCGTGGTAGCACGTCTTCCAACAGAAAGTTATAGCACTCAGAACAGCAGATACTTTACCTCCTTCCCAAGACCAAAGTGAAAGCGAAGATAATTCTAAGATTACTAGGAACAATGGCCTCCATGATTACACTGGTCCTACTTGCCAGAATGCACATGAGGATCCTTCAGTGGCTACTGTTCTCCCAATGGTCACTTCAAGAGCTTTCAATGTCTCACCTGTTAAGAATGACGGAATCTTGCAAGAACAACTTAAGATGGTGGATACACTCCACTCATGTGACAATAGGCAGAGCCTTTGTTCCACATCAACCAATAGCTACAGTGACCATGGACGCTTCCCAGATAGGGTGGGGGGGCATTATCTGGGAATAACAGTCCCAAGGTACATGGCAAGAACACAAAGCTCACTTGCATATATATGTTCAAGATGAGAGCAGTGCTTCTTGCGTTGCAAGCACTTCAAGACTCTCCCTCTAGGGACAATTGCTATACAGTCAGACAATATGTCTGTGGTTTGGTACATAAACAAGCAGGGAAGAACCAGATCTTACCCCCTTTGTCAAGAAGCCCTAAGAGTGTGGCAATGGGCAGTTTCTTCCCAGCGCTTTCTGATTGCAGTGCACATTACGGGGAAGTCCAGCGTGATAGCGGACAAGCTGAGCAGAGCAATCCTAATGCCTCGTGAGTGGTCTCCTAATCACAATGTAGCAGAAATGATTTTCCGAACATGGGGACAGCCTTGCTGTGATCTCTTTGCCACTCCCATGAATGCCAAGTGCAGTAACTGCTTTACCCTAAGCCACCCTCTGGGGGAGACGCAGAGAGACGCACTTGCTCACGATTGGCCCCTCACAATGTAGCAGAAATGATTTTCCGAACATGGGGACAGCCTTGCTGTGATCTCTTTGCCACTCCCATGAATGCCAAGTGCAGTAACTGCTTTACCCTAATCCACCCTCTGGGGGAGACGCAGAGAGACGCACTTGCTCACGATTGGCCCTTCGGACTTCTATAGGTCTTTCCTCCATTTCCTCTCATACCCAGAGTAATACAAAAAGCGCAGTGCTCAGGAAGCAGGATACTTCTCATTGCTCCTTACTGGCCTCGTCAAGTTTGGTTCCCATTCCTTTGGCCTCATCTTCAGGAGAAGCCTTGGTTTCTGGACCCAGTGCCAGATCTACTGACTCGTATGTCAGGAGAGCTTCATCCATCTCTCCATACCCTAAAATTGACAGCTTGGCTGTTCCACTTCCCAATTTAGTCAGGCTTCACAATTTCACTCCTACAGTTAGACATAGCTTAATGTCCTTACATAAAGCTTCCACTAGAAAGGTGTATTCTAGTAAATGGAAGAGGTTTTACTTTTGGGCTCAAGACAGGATCATCGATCCTTTTTCTGCACCTATTCATTCTGTTTTGGAATTTTTGGCGGAACTGTTTCAACAAGGCTCAGCTGCAGCAGCCATCAGGGTTCAACTTGCTGCAATTTCAGATTTTCACATTGGTGATTCTTCTTCCAACTTAATGTCACATAGGTTGTGTAGAGTCTTCTTAAAGGGTTTCTCCTTATTAAGACCTCCCTTTAAGGAACCCCTTTCTCCTTGGGTTCTAAATTTTGTTCGGTCTCATCTCACCACCTTTTGAGCTCTCTTCATCTTCAGACCTCAATTTCCTTTCCTGGAAGACCTTGTTTCTGGTGGCTATAACGTCTGCTAGAAGAGTGTCAGAGTTGCAAGCACTTTCTATTAAATCACCATATTTGATTTTTTCAAAAGGATAGGGTATCCTTACATACAAACCCATCCTTTCTATCTAAAGTCTCTTCTCCAAACAACATAAACTAATCTATAGAACTTAGTGTTCTTTCCTAATCATAGTAACAAGGCAGAGTACAAATTACATCAACTGGATGTGCATAGACAACTCAGATTCTACTTGCATAGGACCAAAGACTTCAGAAAATCTGACCAATTATTTGTATCCTCCTCTGCTGCAAAAAAGGAAGTTCAGTCTCAAAAACTACTCTTTCCATTTGGCTTTCTTATTGTATTGCATTCATCTATAACTCAAATCACAAAGATTTACCTTTCAAAGTTGAAGGCTCGTTCCACTAGAGCAATGGCTACTTCATCTTCTTTTCAAGCCAGAATTCCCATGGATAATTGTGCAGCAGCTACTTGGACTACTACACATAATTTTTATCACTCATTACAAAGTGGATTTGGCCTAGAGGGACAGGGCAACCTTTGGTTCCACGGTGCTTAAATGTGTACTCCCATGAGCCACCCAGGGTAAAGGTGCTAGGGACACTGTCCCATCATTGTAAGAATGAAGGCGAGATAGGACAACATAACATAAAGAAGTTATGTACTCACCATAGCGGTCCATGTTTGTTGTCCGTCTCGACGTTCATTCTTACGAACCCTCCCTCCTTCACCCTGCCAAAGACTCCTTGTGGACCTGAAAGATTGTTTTACTACTTTCAGGAGTTCGTTGTCTCAGCTTGTTTTTCCTTCCAGGATATGTATAGTATGGATTTGGATATATATTTATATGTATATATTTGTAGATATGTATATAGTGTACATATCGTTCAGCAGTAGCAACAAACAAGATCTGAGGAATTATACCACTGCATTGTGGGATACCTTCTTGCCAGGAGCCACGTTTGAGACTTTCAGCTAAGTATTTGGCCGAGTCGGAGCCGAGGATCGGCTCAGAACCCATCATCGTAAGAATGAACGGGAGAGATGGACAACAAACATGGAATGATGTTCATCGTGCATACAGCTGCAGTCATAACAGATGGGTTCTCCTGCCGTCAGGCGGGTCCTTGGTCGGCCGAATTCCAAAGTCTTGGTCCAGTGTCGGTTGCTGTCGCTTTCTTTCCTGACGTCAGTGCGACAGGGGTATATAAGACACAGCCGACACCATTTTCTTCAGTCTTTTTTGCCGCGCGGTGCCCGAAGCAGAAGCAGTTAGCAAGTGCCGGTCGGCCAGCTCCTGAAATTACAAAAATTTGGAAACCGAAGTCTTCTTTAAAGCTAAGTACCCCGTTGGGGAAACTTTTCTTGCCTCAGACTGATGTCAGACAAAGTTAACAATTGTATTTCTTGTGGGAAGCAAATACCGCATAAGGATTTCCATTCCCTCTGTATACCTTGTTTAGGCCCAGACCACGACGTCTTGGGCTGTCACTTTTGTGCTACTTTCAATAAACGCACTATTAAGCGTCGGGCAGAGTTCGCCCGGCACTTTTTTGGTAAAGCTTTTAATTATAAAATGTCGTCAGAGACTCCCGACTACTGTTTTGTCCAAAAAACGCAAGGACAAAGACCGACACGAGAGGTCTGCGGTCTCCACCGACACCACGCCAAAACCGGCTACACGTGCTCCGGTTCTCAGCATGGCACCTACGCAGCCCCTGACTACCGATGACACTTCTCTGGCGGTGTCTTCTGTAACCGAGACCGCAGGTCCCTCGGCCCATACCCTGACTACAGCTACCGAAGCCTCGGCCCATACCCTGACTACAGCTACCGAAGCCACTGTGAGTGTTGAGCCTTTTAATGTGGACAAGTCCACTTTCACCCATGGTGTATTCAGACCTTCTTCTTCCTTTTCCATAAAGGCCTTTACTAAGTCTAAATCAGCCATGCATTCCAAGAGGCCTGTTGCACAGGGCCCATCTCCAGGCCCCATGCCTAAAAAGCAGATGCTCAAAATGGCTGAGGATTTAATTACTCTTATCAGGGGTTCCCAACCCCCGCCGGACAAGAGACCCAGAGTGGAGGAAGATTCCCCCTCTTCTGACCAGGGCTCCATTATTTCAGAACATTCTGATGAAGAGGAGCATTCGTACTCCCCTTTTGAAGATTCTGATGCAGAGCAGTCCATCCCTTCTGTATCCCCCCCCCTGAGGACTTTTCTTTCGGGGAAACCTTGCATACCTTGAGGGAACACTTCCATTGGGAAGGCCAAGATGTTTCAGATTCCAAAAAAAAGGCTTAGGGAATTTCTTTTGCTACCTCAGCACAGACCTCTGGCGATACCTCCTGTCTTGGACATTCTTGATGATGTTTACTCGGAGGCTTGCCTTAATCCGGATTCCCTGCCTCCTGCCCCATTCAAGCCTGATAGGTACTACAGAGTTCCTAACTCACACCAATTTCTTTACAAAAGCCATAATGCTGACCCAGAAACCATTTCTCAAGGCCCCAAGGGAATGAAGGCCTCTACTGCTAAGAATCCATTACCTTCCGAGAGAGAATCTAGATCCTTAGAAAGGTGGGGAAAAAAGGTATATACCTCGGCCACCCTAGCCATGACAGCCTTAAATTGTCAGTTCCATATGCTTAAATATCAGCAGTTTCTGTTATCACAATTAAAGAATAAAATGTCGCAACCTGAACAACCAGATTTGAAGGAGTTGCAGGATATGATTCATAGTGCAGAACAAGTGGGTAAACACACCTTACAATGTGGCTATGATGCTCTAGAGGCCTCAAGTAGAGCTGCTGTTACTGGATCAGTCATTCGTAGACATGCCTGGCTTAGGGAACAAACCTTGCCGGATCATGTTAAGGCTAAACTACTAGATGCTCCTTTACAAAAGGATGTATTATTTGGTACTAATGCTGAGGAGATACTACGGAAAATGGAAGAAAAAGCTAAATCTATGCAAACTGTCAAAGCTTTTCTACAGGTACAACCACCACGTTTTAGCAGAAATTGGCCTTCTAAAAACTGGTCCTTTCCAGCCACAGACAAGCCCCAAAGAGGTAGATACAGGCGCACAAGGGGCAGAGGACAATCTCAAGGATCATATAGAGGCAGACAGTGGCAATCTCCAGCACCAAGAGGTGGCGAAGACAGTGCACAACAATATAGGAAATAAACCCAATGACTTTCCCCTTTGCAGGCCAAGCAAGGCTCAGGTGGCAGCACCCTTGGGAGGAAAGCTGGGATTATTTTCAAAAAATTGGCATATTGTCACAAAAGACAAATGGATCCTGGACATTATAAACAGAGGCTACAGATTTCATTTTCACGCTCTTCCAAAAATGAGCGGCATGCCGAACCTGCCACACAATCAAAGGGCAGAGGCTCAAATACAAATTTCAAAGCTCATGGACATGAAAGCTATTCAAGAGGTACCTACTCACGAACAAGGTCAAGGTTTTTATTCCAGACTATTCCTGGTACCAAGGAAGGGAACCGACTGGAGACCCATTTTGGACTTATCCATCCTAAACACATTCCTACTCGTACCAAAGTACAAGATGCTCACCTTACAGCAGCTTCTTCCCATGCTGGGCAAGGAGTCTGGGCTGGTAACATTGGACCTCAAGGAGGCATACCTGCATGTCACAATCAGACAAAGCTGCAGAAGATACCTCAGATTTCTTGCAGGTTCAATCCACTATCAATTCTCTGCATTGCCCTTTGGCTTATCTACTGCGCCCAGAGTATTCACGAAATGCCTGGCATCAGTAATTGCCTACTGCAGACTTCAAGGGATACAAATTTACCCTTATTTGGACGATTGCCTGATCCAAGCGGACAGCAAACACATACTTCTGGAACATCTGGCTTATGTAACACGGTTATTGCATTCTCTGGGATACACAGTCAACAAAGAGAAATCCAGGCTAACACCATCTCAGAAAGTAATTTTTCTGGGTGCCAACCTGGACACAAACACCCAGATGGCCTACCTTACGCCAGAAAAACAGGGGCAACTAACTCAGTACTTCAAGATGCTAGCAATTTGTACCAGGCTAACTGCAAGGAAAATCCTGCAGGCTCTGGGCTTCATGGCATCTTGCATTCTTCTAATCCCATGTGCAAAGTTGCATATGAGGAAACTTCAATGGTACCTAAAAAACCTATGGTCTCAACACAGCCACAGTTTGGAAACAATATTACCACTAATTCCATGCTTGCAAAAGGAATTTCTATGGTGGGCCCAAGCATGCCAAACAAACACAGGTCTACCATTCTGCAAGCCTCAAGCAAATCAAGTCATCACAACAGATGCCTCAGACTATGCCTGAGGGGCACACATGACAGACAGGTGCATTCAGGGCAAATGGTCCCAAAAGGAAAGGCACCTTCACATCAATCAAAAGGAAATGCTAGCAGTGATCAATGCAATTACAGCTTTCAAGGACCTCCTGCATCCAGGGCAATTATTGATAAGAACAGACAACACCACAGTAATGTGGTACATAAACAAACAAGGAGGAACACATTCATACCTCCTGTGCAGGCTGGCCATGTCACTTTGGAACATGGCTCTGGAATGGCAAATCGAGCTCCAAGCACGGTACCTGCCAGGTTTGGAAAACACGCTGGCAGACAATCTAAGCAGAAATATGACAGACCCGCACGAATGGAAGTTGCATCCTCAAGTGTTTACAAAGATAATCCAAGCGTGGGGAAGGCCAGACATAGATCTCTTTGCCTCCCACAAGAATCATCAATTGGCAAAATTGTGCTCAAGGACATTTCATCCAAAGGCCTGGAGAGTGGACACCCTTTCCTTCAGTTGGGCAGCAAGGACAGATGTCCTTCAAGGATGCATCTGCAGTCATAACATATGGGTTGTCCTGCCTCAGGCAGCCCTTCGGTCGGCTGGATTCCAAAGTCTGCGTCTGGCCTCTGCTGATGTCGCACTTCACCCGACGTCATAGCTCCTGGGGTATAAAGGCATCAGCTGACGCCATTTTCCTCAGTCTTTCTTGCCGCGCGGTGCCCGAAGCAGAAGCTGTTCGCAAGTGCCGGTCGGTCAGATCCAGAGATTTCTACTACCGAAGACTTCTAAAAAAGCTAAGTACCCCGTTGGGGACTCTTTCTTGCCTCAGCCGATGTCAGACAAAGTAAATAATTGTTTAACTTGTGGGAAACAAATACCTCATAAGGATTTCCACTCTTACTGCCTTCCTTGCTTAGGCCCAGACCACGATGTATCAGCTTGTTTAGCCTGTGCTTCCTTCAACCGACGGACACTCAGACGTCGGTCGGAGTTTGCAGAAGAGTTTTTTTGGCTCCACTTTTGCATATAAAATGCCATCGGAAACTCCGACTACACATTTAGCTAAAAAACGCAAGGAAAAGGACCGACACTCGCGGCCCGCGGTTTCGGCTGAAACCACGGTTAGGCCTACCGTGAGTGTCTCTGTTTCGGCTGAAACAGAGACCTCTGTTCTCCCTTTGGCCGAAAGCATACCTCCGATAAGAGGCCACACAGGCCATGGCTGAATTGGCTACAGAAATTACTGCTGAAGAAGCAGGCACCCAAGATTTGTCTGACACTATTCCGTTGGACATCTCTACTCCTGCACGTGGGGCAGCTAGACCCCCTGCTTCTATGTCTATCAAGGCCTTTTCCAGGGCTAAAGCAGCCAAACTTTCCAAGGCCTTACCTACAAAAGCTCCCTCTCACAGGCCTACCTCAAGTTCCCAGATTCTCAGCCTTGCTGAGGACCTTATTTCTCTGATCAGGGGATCCCAACCTCACCCAGACAGGGCCTCTCAACCCCCTCCTGATAAGAGGCCTAGGACTGAACCCCCTGAATCTCTCTCCTCGGATGGTTCAGAGTTATCTGACCATCAGGAAGGCCCATACTCACCTTATGAGGATTCTGATGCAGAAGATTCCATTCCTTCTGCTTCACCTCCAGAAGAATTTTCATTTGGGGAAACCCTACACTCAATGAGGGAACACTTCCAATGGCAGGGTCAGGATTTTTCTGATTCTAGGAAAAGGCTAAGGACGTTTTTACACTTACCACAGCATAGGCCTTTAGCCATACCACCTGTACTATCAGTTGTTGATGATGCATATAATGATGCCAGTACTGCCCCTGATTCTCTTCCTCCGGCCCCTGCCAAACCTGACAGATACTACAGGGTCCCGGACTCTCACTACCACTTGTATAAGGCTCATGCTGCAGACCCAGAAACCATTTCTCAGGGCCCTAAAGGTGTTGCAGCTGCCTCTGCCAAAAACCCACTTCCCTCTGAAAGAGAATCTAGAGCATTAGAGAGATGGGGTAAAAAGGTTTATACATCTGCTACTCTTGCTGCCAGGGCTTTAAACTGTCAATTTCACATGATAAAGTACCAGGAATTTTTGTTAGACCAGCTGAATAAAAAGCTGGCCTCTCCTGAACCTATAGACCGTAAGTCCCTTCAGGATTTGGTACATAACTCTCAGCAGGTCAGTAATCACTTCTTAAAATGTGGCTATGATGCACTGGAGGCTTCTTTTAGATCAGCTATGACTGGAGCAGTGATTCGAAGGCATGCCTGGTTAAAAGAACAATCCTTACCAGACCATGTTAAGTCTAAACTCCTAGATGCTCCTATGGAGAAACAAAGTTTGTTTGGCTCCCCTGCACAGGAGGTTCTAAAGAAAGTGAAAGAAAAAGCAAAATCTGTCCAAACAATCAAGGATTTTTTGCAGGTCCAACCTCTGAGGTTTAGCAGAAATTGGCCTTCAAAGAATTGGTCCTTTCCAGACACCTCCAGAGCACAGAGAGGCAGAAATAGACACCCAAGAGGCAGAAGTCAATCAAGGGGTGCCTACAGGGGTCGTCAGTGGCAACCTGCCAACCAGAGAAGTGCCGCCACAGCTGCGACTACAACCACTTCCACAGGACAGACACAATGACTTGGCTCTGATTCCGCCTACCAGGGAACAACTGGAAGCACCCTTGGGCGGAAAGCTAGCTTTATTTTCAAAAAACTGGCATTGCATTACAGGAGACAAATAGACTTTACAAACAATAGACAAGGGCCACACTCTACCAAAAAAGAGAGGAATGCCAAACCTTCCACCAAGCCAAAAATCAGAGGCTCTAAAACAAATCATCAGCTTACTAAGGATGAGAGCAATAGAAAAGTTACCATCTATGGACCAAGGCCAAGGATTTTACTCCAGACTATTCCTTGTACCAAGAAAAGAAAATCAATGGAGGCCTATTCTCGACTTGTCCGCACTGAACACATCTCATTGTTCCAAAATTCAAAATGCTGACCCTACAGCAACTTCTTCCCATGTTGGGCAAGGAGTCTTGGCTGGTGACTCTAGATCTCAAGGAGGCATACCTGCACGTCCCTATATGACCAGATTGCAGAAGACACCTCAGATTTCTTGCAAGATCAGAGCATTATCAATTCTCAGCATTGCCCTTTGGCTTATCTACTGCGCCCAGAGTATTCACGAAATGCCTGGCATCAGTAATTGCTCATTGCAGGCTTCAGGGAATTCAAATTTACCCATACCTGGACGACTGCCTAATACAAGCGGACAACAAGACAAAATTAATAAAGGATTTGGCCAATGTCATACAACTACTGCAAGCTTGGGATACACAGTCAACATTCAAAAGTCAAGACTAGTGCCATCCTAAAGGATAACATTTTTGGGTGCAGAACTGGATACAATAACTCAGATGGCTTTTCTTACAGAGGAAAAACAAAAGCAACTACCAGTCTATTTCATGGCATTAACAACACAAACTCAGCTTACTGCAAGGAAAGTCCTGCAGGCCCTGGGTTACATGGCATCCTGCATAATATTGATCCCACATGCCGGGCTGCATATGAGAAAGTTACAATGGTACCTAAGGAATGTATGGTCTCAACACAAACACAGTCTAGAAGCCCAGATACCAATCATTCCATGTCTGAAAAAAGAATTCCTGTGGTGGGCTCAGGCCTGTCAGATAAACAGAGGATTGCCTTTCCACAAACCACATCCAAGGCAGACCATCACCACGGACGCCTCAGACCTAGGCTGGGGGGCACACATGGAAGACAAGTGTATCCAAGGCCTATGGTCCCAAGACCAGCTGAATCTACACATAAATCTAAAGGAGATGCTGGCAGTGAAACATGCAGTCGAGGCATTCAGACCATTCCTCCAACAAGGACACCTGATAATAAGGACGGACAATACCACAGTCATGTGGTACATCAACAAACAGGGAGGTACACACTCATACCCTCTATGCCGGATGGCAATGGACCTGTGGAACTTGGCACTGAATCTCAACATCCAACTGCAGGCCAGATTTGTACCAGGAAAAGAGAATTCACTAGCAGACAGCTTAAGCAGAACTACCACGGATGCTCACGAATGGATGCTGCATCCAGATATCTTCAAAACCATAACAAAGAAATGGGGAATGCCAGAGATAGACCTGTTCACCTCCCCACACAACCACAAACTGAAGAAATTCTGCTCAAGGGTATACCACCCACTTGCCTAGAGGGTGGACTCACTTTCTTTCAGCTGGAAGGCCCTGACAGTATATGCCTTTCCACCTCTTCCTTTGATGTACAAAGTTCTACTGAAGATCAGAGAGGAACAGCCAAAGGTAATTCTGATAGCTCCAGACTGGCCAAGGCAACATTGGTACCCGCTGCTGAGAAGCATGTTTCGGACGCACTCATGGCCTCTACCTCAATGTCCCTTACTTCTAACGCAGAACAACTACAAGACCCTGCATCCAAACTTGAAAACGCTGCAGCTAACTGCTTGGAAAATTGCATAAAACAAAACCAACCTGATTTATCTCAGAGGGTTAAGGACATTATCCTGGAGGCTCGCAGACCCTCCACAAGGAAAACATTCAGCCAAATGGAAAAGATTCCTCATTTAGAGTGCAGAAAAGGGAGAAAATGTCACACTGGCAAACCTAGCACACATCCTGGAATACTTAGCAGAACTGTTCCACAATGGCCTGTCCTACTCCTCCATTAAGATTCATGCATCAGCAATTTCAGCAGAGTATAACATGGATCCTCCTGTCTTCTCTCATCCTCTCCTCAGGCAATTCTTGAGAGGAATCAAAAACGTAAAGCCTCCACGGAAACCACCTCTGCCTGCATGGGATCTCAACTTTGTGCTAGAAAAATGAACACTCCCCCCTTTTGAACCAGCAGCAACAGCAGACTTACAGTTCTTATCTTGGAAGACTGCCTTCCTGCTAGCAATCACTTCAGCAAGAAGGGTATCTGAGTTACAGACATTAATGACGGAGCAGCCTGTCCTTATCTTCCATCAGGATAGAGTGTCTCTGAGAACCAATCCTACTTTTATGCCAAAGGTGGTCTCCAGGGTATCCTTGAACCAAGCTATACATTTACCTACATTCTTCCCCAACCCACAGAACAGGGGGGAAAAACTACTACACACCTTGGATGTACACAGACAACTACGCTACTATCTGGACAGAACTAAGGCCAGCAGAAAAACTGACCAGCTTCTGGTAGCATATGCAACAGGAGTGCAAGGAAAAGCAATTTCAAAACAGACAATCTCAAAATGGATAGGAAATTGCATTAGATTCTGCTACTCATTTCATGGAAAGACGACAACTGAAAATATCAGGCCTCACTCCACAAGAGCTACAGCCACCACTACAGCTTTCCTACGGGGAGTGGCTACCAAAGACATTTTAGAAGCTGCTACTTGGAGCTCCGTGCATACATTTGCCAAGCATTATAATCTTCCTTTATACTCCAGATCCCGAGCAGGTTTTGCAACTGCTGTTTTACAAGGGATCTTAACTACACCATCATTATCTTCGTGCCTCCTCCCCCAGTTTGGCTATGGTATTCTACCCATATGTTATGACTGCAGATGCATCCTTGAAGGACATAGTACAGTTTTGTACCTACCATAAATGTAGATGTCCGATAGGTATGCATCTGCAGTCAGGATTACCCACCCTCCTTCCCCTCTGTGGTATTCCTAGGGTACTTACCCTCTTTTAGCTAGCTGGGGGAATCTATTATGGTGTATTTGTTTGTATGTATATATGTATATATATATATTTTGCTTTCTACTGTTTGGAATTTTCTACATTTATCCAAATTTAGCCTTCCTAGAGGGCACCTGGCATCTGGGGCAAGAAACACTGAGGAAAATGGCGTCGGCTGATGCCTTTATACCCCAGGAGCTATGACGTCGGGTGAAGTGCGACATCAGCCGAGGCCAGACCCAGACTTTGGAATCCGGCCGACCGAAGGGCTGCCTGAGACAGGACAACCCATATGTTATGACTGCAGATGCATGCCTATCGGACATCTACATTTATGGTAGGTACAAAACTGTACTTTTACGCCTTCCCACCTTTGCCTCTACTGCCCAAGATGCTCTTGAAAGCAAGAGCAGACAGACCAAAGATGATACTGATTGCTCCAGACTGGCCAAGACAACACTGGTACCCACTCCTGAGGAGTCTAACACATTCTCCTCCCTGGACCCTACCTCTAATGCCTCTTCTCCTGACTCAGCACAGCTACAAAACTCTTCACAGTCAGCTGAAAACACTCAATCTGGCTGCATGGAAAATTCCTTAACACCACAACAGACCCTACTCTCCAAGGAGGTGCAGGATGTTATTTTGGAGGCCAGAAGGCCATCTACTAGAAATGCTTACTCCACAAAATGGAAACGGTTTTGCGCTTGGAATGAGAAAAAGGACCCGGATCCTAGAAAACTGAATTTGCCTCAGATATTACAGTATCTAGCTGAGTTGTTGAACAGTGGACTTTCATTTTCCTCCATCAAAATCCATGCCTCAGCCATTTCTGCAGAATACAACACTGATCCACCCTTATTCTCTCACCCACTCTTAAGGCAGTTCCTCAGAGGGGCTAAGAATATAAGACCCCCAGGGAAACAACCAATACCAGCCTGGGATCTTAATTACATTCTAGAATAATTAACATTGCCTCCCTTTGAACCAGCTGCCTCAACAGATTTGCAGTATTTGTCCTGGAAAACAGCTTTCCTTCTGGCTATTACCTCAGCTCGTAGGGTCTCGGAACTACAAGCCCTCATGGCTGTGCAGCCCTTTCTCATCTTCCATCAGGACAGGGTTTCCCTACGAACCAACCCGTCATTTATCCCTAAGGTAGGATCCAGGGTAGCTTTAAATCAGGCCATACACTTACCTGCCTTTTACCCCAATCCTCAAAACAAAGGGGAAAGGCTGCTACATTCCTTAGACATCCACAGACAGCTACGTTACTGTTTGGACAGAACAAAGCCTTTCAGGAAATCAGAATAACTCTTTGTGTCCTATGCTGTAGGAGCTCAAGGGAATCCAATTTCCAAACAGACAATTTCAAAATGGATAGGCCACTGCATACGGTTTTGTTACTCCTTTCATGGCAAATCTGTACCTACAGGCATCAGATCCCACTCCACAAGGGCCACAGCTACCTCTGCAGCCTTCCTCAGAGGAGTCCCTACCAAAGATATTTTGGAGGCAGCCACTTGGAGTTCTGTGCATACCTTCACTAAACGCTACCACCTACCTTTATACTCCAAAACTAGAGCAGGCTTTGTCACTGCTGTGTTGCATGGCATTCTGGCTCCTCTCAGTTCCACCTAGTGCCTACCACCCTGTGCGTAGCTTTGGGATTCAACCCATCTGTTATGACTGCAGCTGTATGCACGATGAACATAGTACAGTTTTGTACCTACCATAAATGTAGATGTTCAAGTGGTAATACAGCTGCAGTCCAGGTTTCCCTCCCTCCTTCCCCTCTGGGTACAGACCTAGTGGCTAACTCCTCATCTTACAACCTGATTGGGTTATCCTCTATGGTGTATTTGCTTGCAACTACTGATGCATGATATATATTGCCTTCCTTCTGGGGGCACCTGACATCTGGGGCAAGAAAGACTGAAGAAAATGGCGTCGGCTGTGTCTTATATACCCCTGTCGCACTGACGTCAGGAAAGAAAGCGACAGCAACCGACGCCGGACCTAGACTTTGGAATTCGGCCGACCGAGGACCCGCCTGACGGCAGGAGAACCCATCTGTTATGACTGCAGCTGTATTAGCACTCGAACATCTACATTTATGGTAGGTACAAAACTGTACTTTATGGTGAGTACATAACTTTTTTTCTTCAGCAGCCTTGACTCTCAGGTCGCTGAATTATTTGTCCCACTTTACAAGCCTTCAGAGGGATTTTGGGAACCAATATTAATTGGTTAAACTTAGACTCCCCTCTCCAGTAAACAGCATAAATCTTCACAGTTTTACCCAACTCATCACTACTCCCACTCATTGTCTAACAGACTCTGAATCAACCCTAGACTGGTTACTTGTAACACATCCCCAAAACTACTCCAACTCAGGAACCCTACCAAACACATTAAGTGACCACCTTCCAGAATATATTTCTAGAACTCACCCTCATGCAATCAATATGAACTGATATAAAACCTCCAGGAACCTTGCCCACTTTGACCAGGATAAATTTATAAATATTTTAAACTCCCAAAACTGGGACCCACTAAAATACTCCCCTTAGATGAAGCTGTTGACTATTTCAACAAACTCTTTTTTTAAATACTTTCAGTTGCCTAGCCCCTATGCATACTAAATGAACCAAAACTAACCATGTCCCCTGGTTAACAAAGCATGGAAAATATGGCTGAGCCACAGAAGACAACAAAATGAGCTCCACTACAAACAACTCCATAACAAATCAAAAAAGCTAGTAATACAAGATAAAAAAAAAACATTTTTCTGCTAAACTATCCATCTTGTATAACAATCCCAAACAATTTTGGAAGTCGATCTCCTCTCTTTTTAACCCAGGCACCATCCAAAACCCATCCCCTGCACCAGAAAGAAGCCCACAAGAAATCTCCCAAGCTTTTAGTACCCACTTCATCTCTACCATCCAAAAGTTACTCAGACTGCCCATCCAGCTCAAACATACACTTCCCATGTCCAACAGAACACACCCCACTACACAACCAGGCAACTCCTTCACTAGTCAACCTGTACCCACCTCTCTAATTTTCAGATTCCTAAAACTCAAACCTTGCTCTCTGTCTGCAGATAATCTTACCCCAGAATATCTGCAAACTGCAGCTAGCTCAATAGCATATCCAGTTACCATTCTCATAAATCGCACTCTTACATTCCTCTCCTATGGAAAAAATCCATCATTACCCCACTACACAAAGGGGGCAACTCCCATGATCTTTCCAACTACCGCCCTATCTCTATACTCTTCCCTCTATCTGAAATCTTGGAAAAATGTGTTCGCTCACAACTACTTAAACACCTCTCAAATAATGCTCTTCTATCCCCTACCCAATATGGTTTCCGGCCAGGGCATAGCACCATTACTGCCCTATTATCTTTAACCGACTCTGTCAAGAAAGCCTTGGATGCAGGCCATCCTACCTCCGTAATCTTACTTTACCTATCTAAGGCTTTCGACACAGTGTCACGTGCTAAGAGAGTAAACCAACAATCAACACTAGGTTGCTCCCCAAAATCTCTCAGCTGGTTTACCTCTTGCCTACAAAACATGGAACAATGGCTAAATGCGCAATCTTATTACCAACCTATCCGTATAGGAGTACCACAAGGATCCATTTTTAGGTCCACTACTGTTCAATATCTTCATCATTGACCTGCACGAAGCCCCCCTATTCCAGAATATCGTCCAATATGCCGATGATTCAACACTGAAATCCACCTCTGAAAATTTCTCCGACCTCCTCACAGTTACACAACAGGCCTTTACTTCTATTGAATCATGTCTTATTGATGCACAACTTATGCTAAACCCCCAAAAAACTAAACTTTTACTTTTCTCAACAAAACCATCCAACATTGACTTCAAAATCCTGGCTAAAGATGGCACAGAAATTGCACTAATGAAAACAGCTAGGTATAACAACAGATGATAAATTCACATAAGAACCACACATTCCAACTGCAGTAAAGAAAACCCATTTCAAACTAAGTAAACTATACCACCACCAACTGTACTTGGATAAATATACCAAAATAAAACTGGCCAATTTCCTACTCATCCCCTCCCTTCTGTATGAAACACAGAAGTCTTCTCAATTGCCCACAAATCTGCTTTATTGTAGTAAAACAATAACACCAAGGACCAAATAAAATAAGGCACTTTTTGTTTAGCACCTTGGCCAAACTTCAGATACACATCAAATAAAAATACACTCTCATAAAACACTACTAAGTAAACTTAATTGAACATGTGATTAAAACCAATTAGCTTTTAGAACTTTTAAAAAAACACTAACCATAAGTTTACAAAGAGAACTTGGCACCTATGTAGAACTCAGCCATACGTGCATCATTTTTACTGTCTGTAGGTATGTAATAACGTATGCAAAATATAAAAGCACGCCACATGTATAAGGTACGAGTAAAAAATGCATATACACAAAAATGCATATATATATATATATATATATATATATTGGTTAAAAATAATGTATCACAGTACTAGCAGTCGGTAACATCATTAAAAGACCCAATTGATTAATGTAATTGCTGATGAAAAACAGGAACCAGAATGCACTACAAATACAGTTGTCACCTCTCCAGACTTTACAATTTTAGGACACAAGAGATGTAGGACCACTTTGGCTTTCAGTGGCAACATGGTCAATAGCTCTAAATTTAAATTTGTGTGATGGACATTCAGTACAGTGACTGGCTAGAGCGTTTTCCTCTTTGGTCTTACTGATATTATATACATGTTCATACGCATGTTCTCTCATCTTGCAGTCCGTCTTGCCTATGTAAAAGGCTGGGCAGAGTTGACATTGGGCTACATATATCACAGACCTCAAATTACAATTTAGTCTGTGTTTCGTGTTAAATTTAAGGACACCAATTTTAAATGCTTGCCCCATTTCCATGAGCTTACATTGGTTACAGGATTCACATTTGTACATTCCTGTACTTCTGCTCATGCTAGTCTTCTCAGCTTCAATTAAACTTAAGTTTCTTCCTTTTCTATAGGTGATCACAGGTGTGGGTCCCAGTTTATGTAGTACCAATTTGCCTGTTTGCAGGAAGGCCCAATTTTTCCGTAAAATTTGCCTTACTTCAATTGCATCTGTTGTGTAAGTTGTAAAACCTAAAGAAAATTGAAGTTTAATGTTATAAACATCCCTACTTCCTACTGCATTCAGAGAAGTTACCATAGACGTTGAAGGTGCCACTACACTAAAATTGTAGACAGGTCCAACGCCATGATGTAAAATGGGAGTAAACACTTCTAGTTCACGTTTTGATTGAACTTCTGTGATTACCTCAGGAAGGCTTTTGGGTACCCCCCCTGTGTGCAAACATACATCGTAACATTGTACACTCTTGTAAGAATCTACTGTCTTCACTTGTCATTCTGACTTCTCGCACAAATTGACCCTTGAGGATGGATTTCTTTTTATGCAGGGGGTGCGAGCTGAAAAAGTGCAAGAAGATGTTACAATACATCTCTTTCCTGTATATACAAGATGTATATCTTTGATTCACCCTGTCCTTCCTTAATTTGATGTCCAAATAGTTTATTTTTGTCCTCATTAATTGAACTTGTAAAATTCAAGAACCTGGTAGTGTTGTTAAAGTAGTTCACCATATCTCAGGTGTTCTGGCTGTCCCCTTTTAGTATTATACAAATGTCGTCCAGGAAGCGTGTAGAGAAAAAAATATACTTGTTAATAGCTTCGTTACCCAAGACGAATTGATGATCCCATTGTGCCATCATTACATACCCACAGACAGTATAAACGATGCACATATAGCTGAGTTTTACATGGGTACCAAGTTCTCTTTGTTAACTTATGGTTACTGCCTTTTTAAAAGTTAATTGGTTTTAATCACATGTTCAATTAAGTTTAGTTAGTGTTTTATAAGGGTGCATTTTTATTTGATTTGTGTCTGAAGAAGTTTGGCCAAGGTGTTAAGAGAAAAGCACTTTATTTTATTTGGAACTCGGTGTTATTGTTTTACTACAATAAAGCGGATTTCTGGTAAATTGACAAAACCTCTGTGGGTTTTTTTTTTTTTTTTTTGTGTGTTTGTGTTTTCAGTACTGTGTTTTGAGTGAGGGGTACCTGCAGGCAGATAACCCAAGTGTGATGACTGCAACAGTGAAAACACGTGAACATCTACATTTATGGTAAATGTACACAACTGTACTTTCCTTCTAGACTTTAGCCTAAAGGTCGGAAGAGTGGCAAGTTGTGGTTCCAGAAATCCCAGGGAGTTTCGCCTGACACACGTGGAGATTTTTCCCCCAAGGGCAGAGGGGGAAATAACGGAAGATGCCAGTCTTGTGGTGGTGGGGGGGGGGGTCGTCTGCAGAATCAGGGCGACAACGATACCTTCTCTGGAAGGCCCTTCCAGGGCTCCTGAAGGGGAGGCCTGACTGTCTGCCTCTGGAGGCAATCGGGGGCAGATTATCATTGTACCCAAAAGCCTGGCAGACAATCACAGAAGATACATGGGTACTATCTATAATATCCAGGGGTTACAAAATTCCCTTCGGTCAACCACCCCTTACAAAAAAACAACAGTCAATCCCAGATGTTCCATCCAGTGTTCGGGATCAAGCAAACCTAGAAGTTCAAAGGTTGCTAGAAAAAAGAGCCATCCAGGAAGTCCCCGCAGACCAAATCGAGTGTGGCACTTAATCGAGGTTCTTTCTAGTTCCAGAAAAGACGGGGGACTGGAAACCCATTTTGGATCTCAGCAGGCTGAACAAATCGGTCAAGAAAAAGTTCCGGATGGTAACACTGCAGTCCATTCTTCCCTTTTTAGGTCAGGACAATTGGATGTACTCTATTGATCTCCAGGATGCATACTACCACATAAAAATGGACAGGCGATCCAGGAGGTATCTATGCTTCTGGCTGGGAGCCAATCATTATCAGTTCAGAGCTCTGCCCTTTGGTCTCAGCACAGCCCCCAGGGTGTTCACCAAATGCATGGCAGGTAGTTGTGGCTCACCTGAAGCATCTAGGATTTTGGGTGTTTCCATATCCTCATTGCCACCACCAAGCATCAACTAATCAAGGCACGGGACTCAACAATTCACACTTGTACACAACTAGGCATCACCATAAACTATGACAAGTCTGCCTTGTTGCCTTGTCAGTATATTACATTTATAGGGGCAGATTTGGACACAAGGGCCATGATAGCAAAACTGCCTCAGGAAAGGGTTTCAACCATTCGTCGTCAAGTTTCATTCCTCATGGCAAACAAGAGAATTCAGGCAAGATTTGTCCTCAAAGTTTTGGGTTCGATGGCTGCAGCAATTACTCTGGTTCTTGTGGGGCATTTCCACATGAAAATTCTGCAGTGGCTCCTTTTTTGCTCAGTGGTCATTCCAGGATTTACCAATGTAATATCAGATTTTGATCACAGAGTCCTGCAAGAAGAATTCAGAATGGTGGCTTCAATCCCCTCTGGTGTCATTGGGCAGACTGTTTCTAATCCCCCAACCCGTAGCCACAGTGACCACGGAAGCTTCTTAGATAGGGTGGGGGGGGCATTATCTAGGACAGACTGTTTAAGGGACTTGGCAAGAACATGCGTACCACTTGCACATCAATGTCCTAGAGACGAGAGTGGTGCTTCTGGCATTACAAGCACTTCATCAAACACTACCTACAGGGACTATAGCAATTCAGACAGACAATATGTCAGTAGTAAGTTACATCAACAAACAGGGCGGAACCAGATCTTATCCCTTGTGTCGAGAGGCTATACGAGTAAGGCAATCTCTTCCCAATGCTTTCTGATTGTAATGCACATCCCGGGGTAATTCAGCGTGATAGCGGACAAGCTCAGCAGGGCGATTCTGATGTCTCACGAGTGGTCCCTGAAACAGGAAGTTGCAGACTTTATTTTTCTCAAATGGAGCCAGCCATGCTGTAATTGTATTGTCACTCCCCTCAACAACAAATGCAGCAGCTACTTTGCCCTAGTCCCACCACCAGGACAGTCACCCAGGGACGCACTTGTTCACGACTGGGCCCTGGGACTGCTTTATACCTTTCCACCATTCCCCCTGATCCCCAAGGTTCTTCAGAAAGCACAGTTGTTGGGTTGCAAGTTAATCCTCATTGCCCCTTATTGGCCTCATCCGATATGGTTCTCATTCCTTTGGTGTCATCTGCAGGGGGAGCCCTGGATCCTGGACCCACTTCCAGATCTGCTGATGCATCAGTTGGGTGTGCTCCCACCCTTCTATCCAAACTCTCAAGCTGACAGCTTGGTTTCTTCACTTCGGTCTTAGCCAGCCTTCCCGATGTTTCCCTGGCAGTTCAACACATTTTGATTTCCTCCCATAAACCCACTACAAGGAAACTTTATACTAGTAGATGGAAGAGGTTTTCTTGTTGGGCAAACAAGAATGAGATTAATCCCTTTACTGCACCCATTTCAAAGATTCTCGAATTTCTTGCTGAAACCTTTGAGCGAGAGGGAGCAGTGGCAGCTACTATCAGGGTTCAGCTGGCTGCCATTTCTAATTTATGTGTGGGAGAAATGGGCTCTAACATTATATTCCATAGGCTGTCTAAAGCATTCCTAAGAGGTACTACCCTCTTAAGACCTCCAATAAAAGAACCCCCCCAGGACCTAAATTTAGTTTGAGGCTCTGATTCTTCCTTCCTTTGATCCAGCTGCTTCTCGTCCACTGAAATTTCTGACATGGAAGACCCTTTCCTTAACTGCCATTACCTCAGCTAGGAGGGCTTCAGAATTACAGGCCTTTATCTATTCATCTCCTGTACTTGATTTTCCACAAAGATAGAGTTTCTCTCGGAACCAACCCCTCTTTCTTACCCAAGGTGTGTTCAGAGTACAATTTGAATCAAGCCATAGAGCTTCCTGTATTCTTCCTCAATCATGGCAACAAGGCAGAGAATAAGCTCGTTTTTATTTACACAGAACCAACGACTTCAGAAAATCCGACCAATTGTTTATATCCTTTGCAGAGAATAACAAAGGTTGTTCAGTCACAAAAGTGACCTTATCTAAGTGGCTTTCAGACACTATCATTTATGTCTACAGTTTGCAGAACAGAAAACTTCCAGAAAAAATTAAAGGACACTCAACTAGGGCCTTGGCTCCCTCTGTTGCTTTTCAAGCCAAACTGTCTTTAGATTCGATCTGTGCGGCAGCTACATGGACTAATCCTCATACTTTTGTCACTCATTATTTTTTTTTATTTATTTACTTATTTTCAGTGGAGGCCTGGGGAGAAATGCTCCAGAGGCAATTATAGAGAACATACAGACAAAACTTGGGTACATATTTCAACTAGATCTTTTAGGGTATCTAGTTGTTGACACATATAGGTATAAGCTTCAGACGGATAAAATAGTTAATAAAAAGAATTCCATTGTACATACTCACACAGATACAAGTATACCATCATTCCACTATTGTGGTATATATTTATATGTAGGTAACAGATAAGACTCTAGTTTAAGCCAAGAGTTACAACAGTATCGGAGTAGTTCTGGTATTAGTCTGATGTAGAACAGGGACATAGCCATTACAAAGTAGATGTGTCCTCTCGGAACAGGGCATCTTTTGGTTTCACGGTCCTGAAGAGTTTTTTCCAGTGAGTCACCCAAGAAACAGGTGCTGGGGACGTGGTCCCAACCAGCAAGAAAGAAGGCGAAATAGGGACAACATAACCTAAAGATGTTATGTAGTCACCATAACGTTCCATGTTTGTTGTCCTTAAACTCACCTTTCTTCTTGCGTCCCACCCTCCTTCCCCCTTCCTGGAGGATCGAGAGGAGTTCCTTTTATTGGCTACACTGGCTGAGTTTCCCTTTACCATACCAGTTGGTTAGACCTAGTCTCCCCCTTCTTTCTCTTGCTGATTATTTACACCTTAATATGCAGGTGTTCTCTTATATGTAAAATATAGTGATTTTTGCCTGCATAGTCTAGTGTTGGGTTATCACAGACAAGATCTGGGTAGCTACTGCTAGGCATGTTGGGATAGGGGCTAGCCTCAAGCCAGTAAAAGCTCTTGAGCTGTAGTATACGGCCAAGTCTGAGCCGAGAATCGTCTCCGAACCCAACCAGCAAGAAGGAAGGCGAGATAAAGGACAACAAACATGGAACGTTATGGTGAGTGCATTTTTTGGGGGTATTTCTCAATGAGTGATGTTACTTCTAATTTATGCATTCTTTTGACCAATGATACGAATCGATACTTTGCACAGACCTTTGTTTTTAAAAGAAATATCTAGCTTATTACATTTATTTTTTGAAAGCTTTAATATTGATCGCTTGTCTAGATTGCTAAAATAAAAGGAAACAAAGTTATTTATTTCATGATTGATGGTCTTCCTGTCTTTTTTTTATACTGTCGGATTTACGTTTTTAAGGCCTGATGCTTTTTTTCTCAGTGTGTTTTCGTTAAGTTTCACCGTGAAGCAGTAGGCTTTCACTGCTGAGCTTCACGGATACAGCTGAGAACATTGGTGACCACAATTGTACTTTTTATTTTTATTTAGAGACTCAAACAGTGGTAAGGTGGAGGTAAATTGATGCATGTAGTATCCAGAATGTGACATAATCCCAGATTCTGCCCTTTCAGGGTGTCAACTTCAGAGGACGGAACTAACAAAATTCCCAGCCTAACAGGAGTTAGGGTACCAAAAGGAAATGCTAGGAGGATATAGAATCAGTTCCTGCAACATAGAAAGGAAAATAATTTTACTCTTGAATCTCTTTGGTACCCAGAAAATAGGTATTGAGGGGACCAGTGTTAGATTTATCTTACCCAAATTATTTTCTTAAAGTACACATTCAAACTGCTTGCCCTGCAGGTGGTACTTCCCCTTCTTCTGGACCACTGCTTCATGATGACTTTAGATTTGAAAGATGTTAATTACATTTCAGTTGGTCCCAGATTCAGAAAGTATCTGAGATGTTCTGTGTCTGGCACATGTTATCAGCTTTTTGCATTACCCTTACGACCATCTGCTGCTCCTCATGATTTTACTGGCTAGATTGTATATGAGAATGATTCAGTGGTACTTAAGTTGTTGGCCTCAGCACCTTCATCAGTCTTGGGCTACAGTGCTGGAATTTGTGAAACAAGAGTTACAGTGGTGGAGGGATTAAGTGTCTGTCAGTCCATCCCTACCCGTCTCCCTGCAGACCCCGGCTCAGTTCAGTCAGTACAGATGGACGTAGCAGATTTTGCATGGGGAGCGGTGACGAGGGGAGTTTTAAGTACAAGACGAATGGGGTCCTTTGGACAGTAGAAAGCACAAAAATGTCATACAAATGTTGGCAGTGATTCAGCCCTTAAATGTTCTTTGCCCCTTATGGTCTTCAGGCTCCCATTTAGTGGTCACAGACAATGGTACCTGAACAAGTGGGTACAAGGTCATACCCTCTTTAAGTGGTTGGCTGTGATGGCCTGGGAGGTGGCCTTGCAGCTTTTACTGATGTTTCAGGACTCGTACAGACTGCCAGAGCAAAACATAGTTTCAGACTAAGCAGATCCTGGATGAACCCTTGAGTGGAAACTCAGGACTGAGGTCTTCAGGATTTGGTCCAGATGTTGAGAACATGACAAATAGATTTGATGTTCATCGTGCATACAGCTGCAGTAATCACATATGGGTTCTCTGCCGTCAGGTGGTCCCTCGGTTGGCCGAATTCCAAAGTCTTGGTCCGGCGTCGGTTGTTGTCGCTTTCTTTCCCAACATCAGTGCGACGGGTATATAAGACACAGCTGACGCCATATTCTTCAGTCTTTTTTGCCGCGCGGTGCCCGAAGCAGAAGCAGTTCGCAAGTGCCGGTCGGCCAGCTCCTGAATTTACGAAAAATTGGAAACCGAAGTCTTCTTTAAAGCTAAGTACCCGTTGAAACTTTTCTTGCCTCAGACCGATGTCAGACAAAGTTAACAATTGTATTTCTTGTGGGAAGCAAATACCGCATAAGGATTTCCATTCCCTCTGCATACCTTGTTTAGGCCCAGACCACGACGTCTCGGGCTGTCGCTTTTGTGCTTCTTTCAATAAACGCACTATTAAGCGTCGGGCGGAGTTCGCCCAACATTATTTTGGTAAAGCCTTTGATTATAAAATGTCATCGGAGACTCCGATTACCGTTTTATCCAAAAAATGCAAGGACAAGGACCGACACGCGAGATCCGCGGTCTCCACTGACACCATGCCAAAACCGACTGCACGTGGTCCGATTCTCAGCGAGATGCCTTTGCAGTCCCTGACTACCGACGACACTTCTTTGGCGGTGTCTTCTGTACCCGAGACCGCAGGTGCCTCTGCCCTTACTCAGACTACAACCACCGAAGCCACTGTGAGTGTTGAGTCTCCTAATGTGGGCAGGTCCACTTCCACCCAGGGTGTCTTCAGGCCCTCATCTTCCTTTTCCATTAAGGCCTTTATTAAGTCCAAATCAGCCATGCATCCCAAGAGGCCTGTTGCTCAGGGCCCATCCCCAGGCCCCATGCCTAAAAAGCAGATGCTTAAAATGGCTGAGGATTTGATTACCCTTATCAGGGGTTCCCAACCCCCTCCAGACAAGAGACCCAGAGCGGAGGAAGATTCTCCCCCTTCTGAACAGGGCTCCATTTTCTCAGAACATTCTGATGTAGAGGAGCACTCATACTCCCCTTATGAAGATTCGGATGCAGAACAGTCCATTCCTTCTGTATCTCCCCCAGAGGATTTCTCTTTTGGGGAAACCTTGCACACCTTGAGGGAGCACTTCCATTGGGAAGGCCAAGACTTTTCTGATTCCAAGAAAAGACTTAGGGAATTTCTTTTGTTACCTCAACACAGACCGCTGGCTATACCTCCTGTCTTGGACATACTTGATGTTTACTCGGAGGCTTGTCTTAGTCCGGATTCCCTGCCTCCTGCTCCAGTCAAACCTGATAGGTACTACAGAGTTCCTAACTCTCACCAATTTCTTTTCAAAAGCCATAATGCTGTCCCTGAAACCATTTCTCAAGGCCCCAAGGGAATGAAGGCCTCTACTGCCAAGAATCCACTACCTTCAGAAAGAGAATCTAGATCCTTAGAAAGGTGGGGGAAAAAGGTATACACCTCGGCCGCCCTAGCCATGAGGGCCTTAAATTGTCAGTTCCATATGCTTAAATACCAGCAGTTTCTGTTCTCAATTAAGAAATAAAATGTCTCAACCTGAACAACCAGATTTAAAGACATTGCATGATATGATGCATCGTGCAGAACAAGTAGGTAAACACACCTTACAATGTGGCTATGATGCCTTAGAGGCCTCAAGTAGAGCTGCTGTTACAGGATCAGTCATTCGTAGACATGCTTGGCTTAGGGAACAAAGCTTGCCTGATCATGTTAAAGCTAAACTACTAGATGCTCCTTTACAAAAGGATGTACTATTTGGTACTAATGCTGAGGAGATACTACGTAAAATGGAAGAAAAAGCTAAATCTATGCAAACTGTCAAGGCTTTTCTACAGGTACAACCACCTCGTTTTAGCAGAAATTGGCCTTCTAAAAACTGGTCCTTTCCAGCCACGGACAAGCCCCAAAGAGGCAGATACAGGCGCACAAGTGGCAGAGGACAATCTCAAGGATCATATAGAGGCAGACAATGGCAAACTCCAGCACCAAGAGGTGGCGAGGACAGTGCACAACAATACAGAAAACAAACCCAATGACTTCCTTCTTTTCATGCCAAGCAAGTCTCAGCTGGCAGCTCCCTTGGGAGGAAAGCTGGCATTATTTACAAGAAATTGGCATATCACAACAGACAAATGGATCCTGGACATTATAAACAGAGGCTACAGATTTCATTTTCACACTCTTTCAAAAATGAGAGGCATGCCAAACCCTGCCACACAATCAAAGGGCAGAGGCACAAATACAAATTTCAGAACTCATGGACATGAAAGCTATTCAAGAGGTACCTACTCACGAACAAGGTCAAGGTTTTTATTCCAGACTATTCCTGGTACCAAGGAAAGGAACCGACTGGAGACCCATTTTGGACTTATCCATCCTAAATACATTTCTACTCGTACCAAAATTCAAGATGCTCACATTACAGCAACTTCTTCCCATGCTGGGCAAGGGGTTTTGGCTGGTAACATTGGACCTCAAGGAGGCATACCTGCATGTCCCAATCAGACAAAGCTGCAGAAGATACCTCAGATTTCTTGCAGGTTCAATCCACTATCAATTCTCTGCATTGCCCTTTGGCTTATCTACTGCGCCCAGAGTATTCACAAAATGCCTGGCATCAGTAATCGCCTACTGCAGACTTCAAGGGATACAAATTTACCCTTATTTGGACGACTGCCTGATCCAAGCGGACAGCAAGCACAAACTTCTGGAACATCTGGCTTATGCAATACAGTTACTGAATTCTCTGGGATACACAATCAACAAAGAGAAATCCAGGCTAACACCATCTCAGAAAATAACTTTCCTGGGTGCCAACTTGGACACAAACACCCAGATGGCCTACCTTATGCCAGAAAAACAGGGGCAGTTAACTCAGTACTTCAAAATACTAGCAAATTGTACCAGGCTTACTGCAAGGAAAATCCTGCAGGCTCTGGGCTTCATGGCATCTTGCATTCTTTTAATCCCATGTGCAAAGTTGCATATGAGAAAACTTCAATGGTACCTAAAAAACCTATGGTCTCAGCACAGCCACAATTTGGAAACAGTAATACCAATAATTCCATGTTTGCAAAAGGAATTTCTATGGTGGGCCCAAGCATGTCAAACAAACACACACAGGTCTCCCATTCTGCAAGCCTCAAGCAAATCAAGTCATCACAACAGACGCCTCAGATTACGCCTGGGGGGCGCACATGACAGAGAGGTGCATTCAGGGCAAATGGTCCCAAAAGGAAAAGCACCTTCACATCAAACATAAAGAAATGCTAGCAGTGATAAATGCAATTACAGCATTCAAGGACCTCCTGCATCCAGGACAATTATTAATAAGAACAGACAACACCACAGTAATGTGGTACATAAACAAACAAGGAGGAACAAATTCATACCCCCTGTGCAGGCTAGCCATGACACTTTGGAACTTGGCTTTGGAATGGCAAATGGAACTTCAAGCACAGTACTTGCCAGGCTTGGAAAACACGCTGGCAGACAGTCTAAGCAGAAATATGACAGATCCGCACGAATGGAAGTTGCATTCTCAGGTGTTTACACAGATAATCCAAGTGTGGGGAAGGCCAGACATAGACCTCTTCGCCTCCTACAGGAATCATCAATTGGAAAAGTTTTGTTCAAGGACCTTCCATCCAAAGGCCTGGAGAGTGGACGCCTTTTCATTCAGTTGGACAGCATGGGCAGTGTACGCTTTCCCACCTCTGCCTCTTCTGCCCAAGGTGCTCTTGAAAGCCAGAGCAGACAGACCGAAGATGATACTGATTGCGCCAGACTGGCCAAGACAGCACTGGTACCCACTCCTGAGGAGCCTAACACATACTCCTCCCTGGTCCCTACCTCTAATGCCTCTTCGGCTGACTCAGCACAACTACAAAACTCTTCACAGTCAGCTGAAAACACTCAATCTCGCTGCATGGAAAATTCCTTAACACCTCAACAGGCCTTACTCTCCAAAGAAGTACAGGATGTCATTTTGGAGGCCAGAAGGCCATCTACTAGAAAGGCGTACTCAGCAAAATGGAAACGGTTTTGCTCTTGGAATGAGAAAAAAAGGCCAGGACCCTACAAAACTAAATTTGCCTCTGGTATTA
>NC_056729.1:1223626603-1223639103 GCF_019279795.1 Protopterus annectens | reverse complement strand
CTGTACAGCCCTTCAGGGACATTTGCTCCTTAGCTTCAACTTGTCCTTTTGTACACCTTATCCTGTGCTTCAAGTTCTGAGGTCTGCGAATGCAGACGTCACATTTATGATCCCTGGTTTATGGTCCTGCGTGTGACGTTCCACGCACCTACAGCAGCCAGGCTTAAGCTTTTGTATAGGAGCTGACATTGGGTCGCCTAAGGTGGAAAATCCCACAGTATGAATACTGCAACATGGAAGAACAGGACATCTATGGTTATGGTAAGATTTTACACAACTATTCGTTCTACTTCCTTGGGTGTTTCTTCCCCTAACACCCTCGTTGAGTTAGGCATTGGGTTTGGAATGAGCCTGATACAGCAGAGCCAGTACCCAAGAAGTCAGACAAAATTCTAGTTGCACCAAAAGACAGAACCCATTGAAGTAGAGGTCCCTTAGAAAGCTGAATTACCTTGCTGTCATTTGATTCCAAAGACAATTGACCAAGGAGATTAGCAAATTTGTTTCAAGTAATTTGACTGCAGATATCCAGAAGTCCATGGAATCTGTTGTCAACCTTATCTTCTGTTTCTGATGTTTTCATACACTTTAAAATGCAGCTGATAGAAAAGCTAGCGCACAGCAGGTACTGGCATAGCCGTACACTGCTTGCAGTTGATATTTTATTTTTATTTAATATTTGTTTTCTAGGAAAGTCTGACTTGGAACGAAGCTAATTTTCAGTGGATGCCCGAGTAGTAATGTCTTTGTAATGTGGGAGGAAACCTGAGCACCTGGAAAAAATCCACACGAATGCAAGGAGGACGTGTGGACTCTGCACAGAAGGTACCCCAGTCGAGAATTGAACCAGAGAACCTCTTGCTGTGAGGCGACAATGCAACCGGTGCACCACTGTGCCTTCTGACATATTGTTTTCCTGTTCTTCCAGGCATCCTCTCCCAGGCCCAGAGACCCTGAAATTAACCACTTGCTTACTCCACTTCTGGCAGTGGCCAAGTTTTCTGATACTGTAGTTCATATCCTCACTACCTCACAAAAGTCTAGCACCGGAAGAGTGTACTAAAGCAAATGGAAAAGATTTTTTTCTTTTGGGCTATGGAGAAAGGTTTGGGTCCCCTTCTCTGCACTCTTTCCCTATGTTTTAGAACTCCTTTATGAATTATTCAAAAGAGGTTCTGGTTTCTCTACAGTCATGTCCAACTTGCAGCCATTTTTAAGTTTCATATAGGCCATAACAAGACTTCCATAGCTTTGTTAAAGCTATCTAAACACATTAAAAGATAATTTCTCCTTTCCCCCCCCCCACCCCCCACTCCGTAGAGAACCTGTCCCCCCATGGGAATCAGTGATACATCAAGCCCTCACACAACTTCTTCTTGAACAAGCAACCTCTGTGGATTTAAAGTTCTTGCCATGGAAAACTATCTTTTTGGTAACATTTACTTCTGCTAAGAGAATTTAAGAACTACAGATGTCCTTCAAGGATGCATCTGCAGTCATAACATATGGGTTGTCCTGCCTCAGGCAGCCCTTCGGTCGGCCGGATTCCAAAGTCTGGGTCCGGCATCGACTGATGTCGCACTTTCCCCGACGTCAGAGTGCCTGGGGTATAAAAGCATCAGCTGACGCCATTTTCCCCAGTCTTTCTTGCCGTGCGGTGCCCGAAGCAGAAGCTGTTCGCAAGTGCCGGTCGGTCAGATCCAGAGATTTCAGCTACTGAAGACTTCGAAAAAAGCCAAGTACCCCGTTGGGGACTCTTTCTTGCCTCAGCCGATGTCAGACAAAGTAAATAACTGTTTAACTTGTGGGAAACAAATACCTCATAAGGATTTCCATTCTTACTGCCTTCCTTGCTTAGGCCCAGACCATGACGTATCAGCTTGTTTAGCCTGTGCCTCCTTCAACCGACGGACTCTTAGACGTCGGTCGGAGTTTGCAGAGGAGTTTTTTGGAACCGCTTTTGCTTATAAAATGCCGTCGGAGACTCCGACTTCGCATATGGTCAAAAAACGCAAGGAAAAGGACCGACACTCGCGGCCCGCGGTTTCGGCTGAAACAACGGCTAGGCCTACTGCGAGTGTCTCGGTTTCGGCTGAAACAAAGTCCATGGCTATTCCTACTACCGAATCCATACCTCCGACCACCGAGGCCAGAGAGGCCCCAGCTGAGTTGGCTTCAGAACTCCCTACCGAAGCTAGTGTTCAGGATTTGTCCGACATCATACCTTTGGACATTTCTACCCCTGCACGTGGGGCAGCTAGGCCCCCAGCTTCTATGTCTATTAAGGCCTTTTCCAGGGCTAAAGCTGCCAAACTTTCAAAAGTTTTGCCTGCCAAATCTACATCCCAGAGGCCTTCCTCTAGCTCTCAGATCCTCAGTCTTGCTGAGGACCTTATCTCCTTAATTAGGGGTTCCCAACCTCACCCAGACAGGGCCTCCCAACCTCCTCCAGACAAAAGGCCCAGGACTGACCCCTCTGAACCTCACCCCTCAGATTACTCCACGGATGGATCTGATTTGTCAGACCACCAGGAAGGGGCCTACTTGCCTTATGAGGATTCAGATGCAGAAGAATCTATCCCTTCGGCCTCCCCCCCTGAAGAATTTTCCTTTGGGGAGACTTTACACTCCATGAGAGAACACTTTCAATGGCAGGGTCAGGATTTCTCTGATTCTAGAAAAAGATTAAGGACCTTTTTGCATTTGCCCCAGCATAGGCCCTTAGCTATACCTCCGGCTCTAACTGTAATTGATGATGTGTACATTGATGTCAGTACTGCACCTGATTCACTTCCTCCGGCCCCTGCCAAACCTGACAGATATTACAGGGTCCCAGATTCTCACTTCCACCTGTATAAAGCCCATGCTGCAGACCCAGAAACTATTTCTCAGGGCCCTAAAGGGGTTGCAGCCGCTACTGCCAAAAATCCCCTACCCTCTGAAAGAGAGTCTAGAGCATTAGAGAGATGGGGAAAAAAGGTTTATACATCTGCTACTCTTTCTGCCAGGGCATTAAACTGTCAATTCCATATGATACAGTACCAAGAATTTTTGTTAGATCAGCTAAATAAGAAACTTTCTTCACCTGAACCCTTAGACCGTAAATCCCTTCAGGATTTGGTACACAACTCACAACAGGTCAGTAATCATTTCTTAAAATGTGGCTATGATGCACTGGAGGCTTCATTTAGATCAGCTATGAGTGGGGCAGTAATTCGTAGGCATGCCTGGCTGAAGGAGCAATTTTGGCCAGACCATGTCAAGGCTATACTCCTCGATGCTCCATTGGAGAAACAACATTTATTTGGCTCCCCTGCACAGGAGATTCTAAAGAAGGTTGAAGAAAAAGCAAAATCTGTGCAAACAGTAAAAGATTTCCTGCAGGTTCAACTTCCAAGGTTCAGCAGAAACTGGCCTACAAAGAATTGGTCCTTTCCAGATTCCTCCAGAGCACAGAGAGGCAGAAACAGGCGCCCTAGAGGCAGAGGTCAATCCAAGGGCCCCTACAGAGGCCGTCAGTGGCAGCCTGCCAACCAGAGGAGTAGTGCAACAGCTACAACTACTACCACTACTACAGGGCAGACCCAATGGACTTGACTCTGATTCCACCTACCAGGGATTAACTGGAAGCACCCTTGGGCGGAAAGCTGGCTTTATTCTCGAAAAACTGGCATTGCATTACAAAGGATACATGTACATTGCAAATAATAGACAAAGGGTACAGGTTTCACTTCCATACTTTGCCAAAAAGAGGCGGAATGACAAACCTTCCACCAAACCAGAAGGCAGAGGCTTTAAGGCAAATCAGCAAGTTACTTCAGATGAAAGCTATAGAAAGGGTACCATCTACAGAACAAGGCCAAGGATTTTACTCCATACTATTCCTTGTGCCAAGAAAAGAAAACCAATGGAGGCCTATTCTCGACCTGTCCGCACTGAACACTTATCTCATTGTGCCAAAATTCAAAATGCTGACCCTACAGCAACTTCTTCCCATGTTGGGCAAGGAGTCTTGGCTGGTGACTCTAGATCTCAAGGAGGCATACCTGCACGTCCCTATCCGACCAGATTGCAGAAGACACCTCAGAATTCTTGCAGGATCAGAGCATTATCAATTCTCAGCATTGCCCTTTGGCTTATCTACTGCGCCCAGAGTATTCACGAAATGCCTGGCATCAGTAATTGCACACTGCAGACTTCAGGGAATTCAAATTTATCCATACCTGGACGACTGCCTAATACAAGCGGACAACAAGAAAAAATTGTTAAAGGGCTTGGCCTATGCCATACACCTGCTACAAACCTTGGGATACACAGTCAACATCCAAAAGTCAAGACTAGTACCATCCCAAAGGATAACCTTTTTGGGTGCGGATCTGGACACAATCACTCAAGATGGCTTTTCTCACAGAAGAAAAACAAAAACAACTTCCAGATTACTTCATGACCCTGACGAGACAAACTCAGCTTACTGCAAGGAAAGTCCTGCAGGCCCTGGGTTACATGGCATCCTGCATAATTTTAATTCCACATGCCAGGTTGCATATGAGGAAATTACAATGGTACCTAAGGAATGTATGGTCTCAACACAGTCACAGTCTAGAAACCATGATACAAATCATTCCATGCCTTCAAAAGGAATTCCTGTGGTGGGCTCAGGCCTGCCAGTCCAACAGAGGGTTGCCTTTCAACAAACCAAAAACAAGGCAGACCATCACCACGGACGCCTCAGACTGAGGATGGGTAGCACACATGGAGGACAAACGTATCCAAGCCCTATGGCCTCAAGGGCAGCTAAGCATGCACATAAACCAAAAGGAAATGCTGGCAGTAAGGCATGCAATCGAGGCATTCATACCCTTCCTCCAGCAAGGGCATCTGTTAATACGGACAGACAACACCACGGTCATGTGGTGCATAAACAAACAGGGAGGCACACATTCCTACCCTCTATGCCGGATGGCTATGAATCTGTGGAACCTATGCCTGAATCTCAATATCCAGCTGCAGGCCAAATTCGTACCAGGAAAAGAGAATACACTAGCAGACAGCTTAAGCAGAACTACCATGGATGCACACAAATGGATGCTGCATCCAGACATCTTCAAACTCATAACAAAGAAATGGGGAATCCCAGAGATAGATCTGTTCGCCTCCCCACTCAACCACCAACTGAAGAAATTCTGCTCAAGGACATACCACCCACAAGCCTGGAGGGTGGACTCTCTCTCTTTCAGCTGGAATGCCCTAACAGTATATGCCTTTCCACCTCTCCCATTGATGTACAAGGTTCTACTGAAGATCAGGGAGGAACAGCCAAAAGTCATACTAATAGCTCCGGACTGGCCAAGACAACATTGGTACCCGCTATTGAGAAGCATGTCTCAGGCAAACTCATGGCCTCTTCCCCTATGGCCTCTTCTTCTAACGCAGAACAATTTCAAGACCCTGCATCCCAACTTGAAAACATTGCAGCTAACTGCCTGGAAGATTCCTTAAAGCCCAACCAAACCGTTTTATCTCAGAGGGTGAAGGACATTATCCTGGAGGCTCGCAGACCTTCCACAAGAAAGACATACTCAGCTAAATGGAAGAGATTTCTCATTTGGAGCGCATCAAAGGGCACAGATGTCAGTGGCAAACCTAGCACACATCCTAGAATACTTAGCAGAATTGTTCCACAATGGCCTGTCTTATTCATCCATTAAGATTCATGCTTCAGCAATTTCAGCAGAATACAATATGGATCCACCTATCTTCTCTCACCCTCTTCTCAGACAATTTTTGAGAGGGATCAAAAATGTTAAACCTCCAAGAAGACCCCCCTACCTGCATGGGATCTCAATTTTGTACTGGAAAAACTGACACTACCTCCTTTTGAACCAGCAGCATCAGCTGACCTCCAGTTTTTATCTTGGAAAACTGCATTCCTTCTGGTAATCACTTAAGCAAGAAGAGTATCTGAGTTACAGGCATTAATGGCAGTGCAGCCTTTTCTTATTTTTCACCAGGATAGAGTGTCACCGAGAACCCATCCTACTTTCATGCCAAAGGTGGTATGTAGGGTATTCTTGAACCAAGCTATTCACTTGCCTACGTTCTTCCCTAACCCACAGAATAAAGGGGAAAAACACCTTGGATATACACAGACAACTACACTACTATTTTACAGAACTAAAACTAACAGAAAAACTGAACAACCTTTTGTAGCATATGCAACTGGGGTGCAAGGAAGAGCAATTTCCAAACAGACAATTTCAAAATGGATAGGAAATTGCATTCGTTTTTGCTACTCCTTTCATGGAAAGACAGTTCCTGAAAATATCAGGCCTCACTCCACAAGGGCCACAGCCACCACTACAGCTTTCCTACGAGGGGTGGCTACCAAGGACATTTTAGAAGCTGCTACTTGGAGCTCCGTGCATACATTTGCCAAGCATTACAATCTACCTTTATACTCCAGATCCCGAGCAGGCTTTGCAACTGCAGTACTGCAGGGGATCTTAACTACACCATAATTCTCTTAGGACCTCCTCCCCTAGATTGGCTATGGTATTCTACCCATATGCTATGACTGCAGATGCATCCTTGAAGGACATAGTACAGTTTTGTACTTACCATAAATGTAGATGTCCGATAGGTATGCATCTGCAGTCAGGATTACCCGCCCTCCTTCCCCTCTGTGGTATTCCTAGGGTGCTTACCCCTCTTTCAGCTAGCTGGGGGAATCTATTATGGTGTATTTGTTTGTTTGTTTATATATGTATATAATTTGCAAATGTTTGGAACTTTTCAGCCTTTATCCAAATTTAGCCTTCCTAGAGGGCACCTGGCATCTGGGGCAAGAAACACTGAGGAAAATGGCGTTGGCTGATGCTTTTATACCCCAGGCACTCTGACGTCGGGGAAAGTGCGACATCAGCCGATGCCGGACCCAGACTTTGGAATCCGGCCGACCGCAGGGCTGCCTGAGGCAGGACAACCCATATGTTATGACTGCAGATGCATACCTATCGGACATCTACATTTATGGTAGGTACAAAACTGTACTTTTCTTTCATGTAAACCACTGTTTGTTTTTTCATAAAGATAGGGTATTCCTGAAATCAAATCCTTTTCTTCCCAAGCTGGCATCGAAATCCAACATAAATCAATACATTAATTTACCTGCCTTCTTTATAGTTTTTTCCAGCAAAGGAGGGTATGCATTACACTAACTTGATGTTCATAGACAACTTAAGTTTTATTTGCTTAGAACTGAAGACTGCAGAAAATCAGGCCAGTTGTTCATTGCCTTTCCAAATCAAAACTGGGACGGGTTGTATCAGGTCACTCTCTCAAGATGGCTGTCAAGTTGTATTTTATTTGTTTATGGTAAGTTGGGTCTGCCCTTTTTCTAAGCAAATGACAGCTCATTCGGCAAGGGCCGTTGCAACTTTTACAGTTTTTCAGCGTCAGTTTCCTGTTGAGTTTTGTGCAGCTACAAATTGGTCTCTAGTGCATACCTTTGTGCCACATTATAAACTGGATGTACAGTCCAGCTGCTGTTTTCAAGAACATCCTTCTTAATTTCACCAAGAAAATTATGTAGCTAGGGATTCGGTCCCATTTGTTGAATTAGACAAAAACAGACAACATTGGATATGAAAGATGTCCTATTCCTCTTTTGCAGTATTCTTTACATGACAGAGTTGCCTGCCACAACAACTCAATGTCGGCAAAGACTTTTTACTACCTTAGAGGTGCATGGTGCATCTCACATGGGCAGCTGTCGGATGAAGTCCATAGGTGACATACACATGCATCATCCTCAGAACTTCTTTGCTGCCAGTCCAGATGCCTCACCCGTACGTGTATGGTTTGCTCACCAAGTGGTTACTGTCTCAGTGCTTTAGCTAAGTTCCCCGTTGGGGAATCCTTTCTCTCTCTTTGTTGTTGTGGCTAGGTTTAATGTCATCCAAGAAATGCAAATGTCGATGTAGATGTCAGATTCCACATGAAGACAATCACCAGCAGTTCCTGTTTTGTCTTGGGCCTACATATGACCATAGATCTTGTTCTGTCTGCCAGGCCTTTATGCCTAAAATTTTCAGAAGTAGATAGCTTCCCTTTCTATATCTTTAGAGAATCAGTGCTTGAAACGCCTTGCGAAAAGCGCTGTGAGGATTCTTCAGGGCCTGAGGTCGAGTCACTTGTGAAGCGGAAGGCCAAGAAGCCTAGGCCTGAAACTTCAGCTGCACCTCTTGCTGCGGATGTGTCTACCAAGGCATTTGCTAACCAGGAGAAATGTTCAATCTTAACATCAGATTCACAGCTGAGCCTGTAACTTAGGTCGCTTTGGATCAGTATGACGGCACTTTCTTTGAGGTACCACAACCCTCCATTATGGATGTCCAGGGGGAGCTTAGACTTGTGATTACCGAGAGCCCTAGGGGAATCTCCCAAGTATTGGTTAGGGAGAAAGTTGATTCCGACATTATTGAAACTAGGCCTACTTCTGGTCCTCTGACCTTATATAGGGCTGATCTGCATGCTAAGGAGAAACAAAAAAACTAAGCATTTGTCACCTTCCACTAATCCAGTAAAAGATTGTCAACATTTTTCACAGGGTATTTTTAATGCTGTTATGTCTCTTGGGCCTCCTCCACGGGTTAGAGTCCTGGACACACCTGTGGTTACGTCTCAGAAGTGGATTAGGGAAGTGGCTTCATCCAAAGAGGAAGTATCCTCTGAGGGTGAGTCCTTAGCCCATTTCTCTCAGGTCCCCTCCCCCTCTTGGATTATGCTTCCCTGGAGGAGGACTCCATTGATACTGATCCCTCAATGGAGGAAATTACTTTCAGTTAGACCTTTGGTAAGATGAGGGAACATTTCAAATGGGACAATTGTCAAATGTGTGAAGTGCAAAAGCGTTAATACAAATTACTGCAGGTAGATACTCCTAGTCCCTCTGCTGTTCCTCCTGTTGTACCTGCATTTTTGGATGCATCTGCTTCTTGCAGTAAGACTCCTGACTCCCAGCCTCTCCACCACCTAAGAAACCAGACAGATTCTACAAGGTGCCTGAAGACTGTAATTTCCTTTTCAAAGCCCCTTTTGCTGACCATTCTGTCATCACTGAGGCTTCTGATACACCCTCTAATTTATTTCCTTCCACTACCCTTCTTTCTTCTGAGAGATAGCAGACATATGGAGAAGTTAGGCAAAAAAGTATATACTTCTGCCACCCTTGCCTTTAGGGCTGTCAATTGTCTGACACAACTAACTAAATACACCTTGAAACTCTTTTCCCAACTTGGTCTGCAGTGCATACCTTTGTGTTTCATTATAAACTTGGATGTACAGTCCAAACTGTATTTCTCCTTTGGGTCTGCTGTTCTCAGAAACATCCTTCCTTAATTTCCCCAAGGAAATTATGTAGCTAGGGATTCTGTCCCATTTGTTGAATTAGACAAAAATGGACAATGTCTGATATGAAAGTTATTTACTGATAATGATAGATCATATTGTCCTATTTTCATCTTGTTCAACATCCCTCCTACCATCCACATCCCAAGTTGTCATCTACAGCTCCATGTAGATGAGGTGGCCTTTACTGGATTTGTTTTTGTGGAACCCTTCACCTTTCAGTTTCTTGTTGAATCGTGTTTTGTAATTATCTGCTGCATTATTACTAGTTTACATATATTCTTTCAAGGGACAAACTTGTTCTGAGGTAATTTGTAGAAGATGGTAAGGGAATTATTAATGGGGGAGGAGTCGGAGCCCTGGATCTGATTTGTATGGAAGTGCTGAGGTTGGATCAGAGATGGGTCCAAGTCCCATTCTTTGAACCAGGTGAAAATAAGGACAACATGGATCTATCATAATGTTGAGTACATAACTTTCACTTTACAAGTAGAAAAAGTTTTTAGGTGCTGCCTGATAAAAGAGGGCACGGTATGGTGTATACCCATTTTAGAATGTGTGAGCTACTTCATTTATCAAGATGTGCATTTCTCAAGATGCATCTTGCAGACATCTCACCTTGTCTGCCCATGGACCCCCTCTCTTTCATCTCTTTTGTGGTGAAACAGTTTATGAAAGGAGTGTTACAGCTGAGATGCTAGACAATTTAAGGGGAAATTGCCAAGAATCAAATTCCTTCTCCTTTGGTTTTCAGCTTTGTTATTGAAAATTTGACTTTAAACTATCCTGAAAGGCAGGTTCAAAACGGAATTAAAGTTTATCACTTTGAAAATTGTTTTGCTTATTGCTTTGACATCTGTAAGATGAGTCTGTCATCTGCATATTGTCATGGTGTGACAACCTTATCTGGTTCCACAAGAACAGCGTTGTTTTACACACTAATCCATTTTTCATGCCAAAAGATGATTCTGACACCTTTAATCAAACAGTCAATCTTCCAGTTTTCTTTCTGGAACCTAAAACAAGGGAGAGAAGATTCTGCTCACCTTGGATGTGCACAGGTAGCCTGGGTATTATGATAGAACTACGCCCTTTAGGAAGGCTGGCCAGCTCTTTATCTCTACTGGGGCTGAAAAAGGTGAGTGCATCTCTAAGCAAATGATTGCTCTCTTATTGTATTCTGCTAGTGTTTACTGCTACTATGGTAAATGTATTTCAGACAAGGTTAAGGCACATTCCATGAGAGCGTTTCCTTCTGTGGTGGCATGTTGGAAAGGAGTAGACTATAAAAGCATTCTAGTGGAAGCAACCTAGTCCCGTGTTCATACAGTAACAAAGCAATACAAACTAGGTCCTTTCTCAAGTTCCAGAACAGGCTTTGCAAGGACCATTCTCCAGGGGATCCTGGCTCCTTATCCTTCCTCCTATCAGGTAGGTTAAGCTTTGGGAATCTACCCATATGCCACTGAGGCAGTGTGAATGATGAACGTAGCACAGTTGCACAAGTCCTGCTTACCTGTAAGAGTAGATATTAAGAATTTTACACTGACTCAGTGGCAACACCCACCCGTCATCCACCTTATTTTATGTATATAGTTTTATGGTGTCCAAGCTTATGTTATTGATTGGCTTTGGTTATTCGTGCTTTTATTTTCCTGCAAATTGGTTGATTTCAGGCAGTTTTTACTTCTGCTGCTTCTTGGTTCTTCCTGCTTAGCATTTAAAGCCTGAACAACTGCCTCCGTGTGACAGGAGTTGGACTTCTCCTGATGGGAGGGTCTTAGCCAATCCCCTATCACAAAGAGTCAGAAGAGGTAATTTTGAGCTGGAGAACTTCCTTGTGGGTTTGTACAGGCACAGAACCCGTATGAATACTTCCGAAATTCAAACATCTACTGTCACAGGGTAAGTAGGAGTTTGCACAACTGTACTTTTTGTAGCTTGAGCTGCCTTCAAAATCGTGGTTATGTTTTGAGCTTCTTATTTAGCAGTTTTGGACTACCTTGCAGAAACGGTTAATTCTGCTCTCAGCTGTTTGTCCATTAAAGTCTACTTTTTGTTTGTTTCACCAAAGTTCTTGAAGCACTGTACTGGCTCATTGTTGAGCTTTGTAAAGACTTTGAGGGACATCTTTCTCATCTGACCTCCATTCAAAAGTAGTGTTTCCATGGGATTTGAGTTTTATTTGTGAAACTTAATATTACTACCCTTTAAACCTGCTTCTGCTAAGACCTTATTTCTGATGGCTGTAACATCAGTCAGAGGACTCCAGAGATTCAAGCCTTACTTGTAGACCCTTCCCTACCTGCCCTTTCATGACAAATAATATGGCAGACATGACCCTACATTTTTCCCAGAACAGCCGCAGATCAGAACTTGAACCAAGCTGTCAGTTTCCTTATATTTTTTTAACTGTTCAATAAAGGTGAGTACACTCAACATATTCCCAGCCTGTGTAATATGTTTCCACTACAGATCAGATCGGGCAAGGTACTACTTAGTGTGCCTTAAGTATTGATAACTGGATGTGTAGACACAGATTGATACCAGGGTTATTGTGTGGCTGTGCTTTATTTGGGAGTTGATTACAGTTGTTGGGAAAGGGCGACAAGAACTTTTAAGTGCGTCGTCTTAAAGATGCATATGGCTAGCCATATTATGGTCCCTATTATTACTTGCCTAGTGTTGTTCATATGTTTATACGTGTTATATTGCTTGAATTTTCAGGGACAGCTAAAATTTTATGTAAGCTGGGGAAAGTCTTCAGAGAGAATTACAATTATTAGAGTCCTATGCTGCTAACAGATTAGGTTCCAAAGTGTCATAGCCATTCTGAATAATGACTTTCAGAGCATATTGAATTCCGTGTTGATAAATGTGGAGAATCTCTGGTATACAGTCTCACAATACATTCATTTGGAGTGGCCACTTGGCATGCATATTTTAAGTGATTTTTAGGTACTGGTTATGGTGTTTGAGAATTCTGTCCTACAGTTTGAACAAGATGGGCTTGATCATCTAGAGTATGGAAGTTACCGTAACTAGAGTTAGATGATCAGAGTCTCCTCATCTAGATTGATTGCAGACTTTCT